>NC_064818.1:58320318-58332938 GCF_023721935.1 Panthera uncia | reverse complement strand
TTTCTTTCTTTCTTTCTTTCTTTCTTTCTTTCTTTCTTTCTTTCTTTTTCAAGATACTACAAAGGAAGCAGAAACAGAGAAGAGGGGATAGAGGTGTGTGAGAGGTGAGCTGTAGAGAACAATGAGAGCAGATACAGAGGTCCTGCTAAGGCGTTTGATGCTGAGAGAAGCTGCTTGGGAGTCTTAGTGTTGCAAATGGACAGTAGAGAGGTAATAATGAGGTATTAAACACCTGTACTCTAATAAGTAGCTCAGGACCAAGAGAAAAAGTGGACCAAAAATGTGAAAATAACCTGGAATAGCGAGTAGGTAGAGAAAGTTATAAACCAGAGTCTAGAGAAGTGTTGGGAACAGTGTAGTCAGCAAATCTAAGCACACCATTTATAGGTAAGTGTCTTTTCCTTTAACATAAAACTCCATTTGGAATTTATTTAATCCACCTTTATTTAATTTTAATGGAATGGCAGAAAGAACACTAAACCACAGACCAGGTTTTAGTCCCAGCTTAGTCACTAGCTCCTTGGGGTGGGTGGGTGGGGAGGGGAGGAAGTGTTTTCTTATCCAAAAACAAGGGAACTGGATTCATGATCTCCAGGGTCCTTTCTAGTTACAAAAATCAACTATATTGAAAGCTCACAGGGGCGCCTGGGCGGCTCATTCGGTTAAGCGGCCGACTTCAGCTCAGGTCATGATCTCACAGTCTGTGAGTTCGAGCCCTGCGTCAGGCTCTGGGCTGACAGCTTGGGAGTCTGGAGCCTGCTTCAGATTCTGTGTCTCCCTCTCTCTCTGCCCCTCCCCTGCTCATTCTCTGTCTCTCTCTGTCTCAAAAATAAATAAAAACATTAAAAAAAAAAAAAAAAAAGAGAAAAGAAACCTCACAGACTTAGAACTCCCACCACATCAGGTCAGAGGATAGCACACCATGTGTGTGTTGTAGGGGACACCACACAGTTGACAGAGTGAGTGCAAAGTCAGGGCGATGATGAAGGAGAAAGAAACCACTATTCCACGGGAGGTTGGGGCATTCCCTCTTGAGGAATTGTGGTCCCTGATGTCAGAGATTTGTGGGAGCCAATTTTAAGGTTGCTTTGTTCATTTTCTCTGCCTATTAAATTTCCTTTAGAGAATGACTACTTCCAGGTGAGAAGACCTGGCCTTTTTGGGATGTGGGGTCAGGTCGGGGTCTGCTTGAATTATCAGGGGTAGAATGCGGGTTCTCCCTGGTGCTGACAGTATCGCAGTGCTGGATTCTCCTTCTCAGTGCTGTTTGGCTCCACTGATGTCTGTGGTAGTTGGGACACAGGGTGCCTCTTGGTCTGTGGCAGAATTGCTCTCTTCCTCCCCTTGTATTTATTATCACTTTGTCATCCCTGGCTCTGAATCCCAGAGATCAAGACTAGCTGTAGTCCAGCAGAGAAGCAATACATCATTGTTCCCACTTCCTTTTCTCCAGGTTTTCTGCCCCTTAATTACCACATAACCACTGCTGAGGCTGCATCTTTTTGCTGTGTGTTGGGGACAAAAGTCCTCGTTGATTGGATGTGTGCAAAAGCTGCTTTGTCTCTCTCCAACCATTATGTTTTGTAGAGTGCCAGGTGCTCTACCCATCCTCTTCTCTTGTCTCTTGTGAATTTATAGAGTCTGATTGCCAGGTGATTTATCCATTAACAGGGCTTGTCCGAGCTCTGGGGGTAGGGAGTGGTGTGGGCAATCCTTAAATAACTCAGCAAGATGATCTTCATTGAAGATAGATGTTTGGGCTAGCTTAGTCATTTTTATGTGGATTTCAGCTAGACCCCTTCATTCTCTGAGCTCCTGGTAGGAGTTAAGCAGGTTGTGTGATCTAGAATGGGCTCCTATGGAGCTTTTTTTGGGTCTAGTCCAACAGATTGCTTGTTAACAGACGACATCAAAAGGGCCACCTGCCTGTCATTTGCCTTTCCATTATGAAATCTCCGAGAACTGGAGTCAGTGTAAGGGTGAAGAGTTCATAAATGAGGATGCCTATCACCTTCATCTCTAGCAAGGCTTTTTTGCTATTTGAGGGGAAGATTCAGGCTTTAGAAACAGAACGTAGACAGGCTCTTGTACTTTTCCTTGCCTGCTGTTTCTTTACTGTACCTGTGATTTCAGAGGTTGAGAGTAAGGGGTGTTGTGTGGCAGGTGGCAAGTGTCTGGAGAGTCTTACTCCTACTCATTGCCTGCTGTTTCAAATCAAAGCTAACATCTTTTCTCGAGGGGTAGTAAACTTCACACAAAGCTCAGACAGCATGGGAGAATGGGCTTCTTTGCTGGCAAAGAAGCAGGTATGGTCTTAGAAAAGGAGAGGTCAAGCCTTTTTTTATATCTGTGGGAGTAGAGAGGCTTGAGGGGGAGAAGACAGAAGGACCGCCGATTGCTTGCAGCTGCTGAGCTCCTTCTGTAAGGTTTCCCATCAAGTAGGGGAGGTAGGTACAGGGACAGTAGTCATGATGGGCACAGAAGTAGGATTTATTTCGTGATTACGGGTGAAAAAGTACGAGGCGACTGGTGATTTATGCTTAATATTTATTTGCAAAAATGTCTTTATACCTACATGTTAAGCTAGAGACTTAACAGTCTTTTAGCTGAGGTTGCCTGGGTTTTAATCCTCATTAAGAATTACCAGACAGAAAGGGGACCTTTTAGGTAAATGTTGTCATGGTTGAGAGAGGACAGAGCAAGTTGTACTTTTGTTTGAATAGTTAAGGGCTTTTTTTTTTTCTCTTCACGAGCTGTTTTCTTATCTAGAGCTGAAGTCCAATATCGTTGGCATTTCTGGTGACCGGTTAGAATTGAAAGATGTCCCTCTTAACCATGGTGTTTGAAACAAATGTATAACTAAAACAGTGACGTGACATGCTAGCCACGTAGGGTGAGAGGGGGATCTTCATTTTAATCTATAAATTGAGCAAATGTGGTAAGTAAATCTGGAATACTAAGATGTCCTTTTTATAGTCAGATTTGCAAGCTTACTTGCTATTTAAGAAGTTGCACGAAGAGGTGGGACTGTGGGTCTTCTTGAGACGTGGCAGCTCCAGAGCAGAGTACGCACTGCGGTGCCCGGAGTCACAGCAGGACAGGCCTTTAGAAAGTTTCCTTCCCTTTGAGTTTTAGTTGAAAGGAGGGCAACCAAAACTGTAACCAATGGAGGCATTATACTTCCAGAACAATCTCCAGGAGAAGTATTGCAAGCAACAGTGGTAGCTGTTAGATCCAGCTCTAAAGGGAAGGCTGGAGAGATTCAACTAGTTAGAGATCCAACTAGGAAGTTGGAGACCGAGTTCTTTCAGAATATGGAGGCACTAAAGTAGTTCTAGATGACAAGGATTATTTCTTATTTAGAGATGGTAACATTCTTGGAAAGTATGTAGACTGAAAAAAATCATTTTTGAAACGGCATCAAGTGAAGCTGCCATTACAGTAAAGTTGTTAAATATTTCATCATGTAAATAATTTTCATGTTTCTGTTTTATAATAAATTAATGGTATCCAAAAAAAAAAATGGCACAAAGAAGTAGATTTTTAGAAACCTTCTATGGGCAGATAAGCAGATATGTGCTTGGGAAGATCAGTGCTTGCTTCAAATATATCGCCCTTACCTGCTTTCATTTATTTCATTAAAGTTTATTTATTTATTTTGAGAGAGTATGTGTGTGTGAGCAGGTGAGGGGCAGAGAGAGGAGAGAGAAAATCAAAAGCAGGCTCTGTGCTGTCAGCATAGAGCCTGACATGGGGTTTGATCTCATGAATCATGAGATCATGACCTGAACAGAAACCGAGATTCAGATGCTTAACCAACTGAGCCACCCAAGCACCCCTACCTTACCTGTTTTTAAAAAGTTCTTGGGGCGCCTGGGTGGCGCAGTCGGTTAAGCGTCCGACTTCAGCCAGGTCACGATCTCGCGGTCTGTGAGTTCGAGCCCTGCGTCGGGCTCTGGGCTGATGGCTCGGAGCCTGGAGCCTGTTTCCGATTCTGTGTCTCCCTCTCTCTCTGCCCCTCCCCCGTTCATGCTCTGTCTCTCTCTGTCCCAAAAATAAATAAAAAACGTTGAAAAAAAAAATTAAAAAAAAAAAAAGTTCTTGGTAGCTGTGACTTACTCATTCTAGACCTGTTTGGATTTCTTAGAATTAAGTGTATTTTCATTGCTTTCATTTAACTTTATTGATTATTCTTTGAATAGCTTGTTGATTTTTTTTTTTTTTTTAAGCCTTGATAAATTTGCTGAAGTTCCTTATGTCAAATGAGACCGTACTTTTGGCCAAACACAACATTTTTACATTAGCCCTTATGGTGAGTAACAAAAAATATTTCTTAAGGGGAATGGGAAATACGGGCTTCTAGTTATGGAAAGATTAAGTCATGGAGGTAAAAGGTACAGTATAGGGAATATAGTCGTTGTTGTTGTAATAGTGTTACATGGTGACAGGTGGTCACTACACTTGCAGTGAGCACAGCACAACGTATAGACTTGTTGAATCCCTGTATTATACACCTGAAACTAATGTAATGTGTGTCAACTGTACTTAAATTAAAAAAAATTTTTTTTCCTTTTTTCTGAAGCCACATCCTAAAATCGAGATGGGCCAGTTTGAAATAGGAGCTGGTATTATGGGGACTGAGCCACTGGCGGAGCCAGGCCTTTATTTTCCTTTTGGGTTAGACGTTCTAGACTGGTGCTCCCCACTCTTCCCACTCTCACCTATGTCTTTGGAAAACTTGAGACTCTTTTTCATGAGAGTATATTGTCTGGCAGGGGCAGGTATGGGTCAGTCTCTGTGAGCCTTGGTCCCAGGTGAGAGACTACTAGACTGCTGTAGTCTCTGTGTTGGTACAGAGCAAAGCCTGGAGAGGTGTCCCAGCCAGATGAGTGGTTCCATCATGGCTGTACTTGGTTTCAGAGGAACATTACATATTCCTGTTTATCAGACTAGTTATTTGGGGTAGAAGGAGGTCATTGTGCCTTTTGACTATCTTTTTAGGATATTATCCAGTGTGTTCATAAATGTTTAACATGTGGGTGGGGAGGAAGCCCTGATTTTTGTAGCATTTGTGGATTTCTATGGTAAAACTACTCTCACCATGGCCAGTTTCAAGCTAACTATGTGACATTGTTGAATGCAGAGTTGGGGAGATGATCAATAATACACCATTCTATGATATTCCTACCACACAGGTATGAGAGTTGTAAATGAATTTCAAGAACATAATACTAAAAGAAAGTAATTAGGAAGTTGTGAGTTTGAGTATTACCTTCATTTTAATATAATTTATTGAAATGTAAGTTTATATGTTAATTTTTAATAATGGCTTTGTTAAACAACCAACTCACAAAATTTCTGAAAATGTAACAGTCAGTTCTTCTTCTTACGAGCCAGTAAGAACTGACTACAGCATATTACTGATAATACCATTCTGGTCTTCATAGCTTGATGCCTGTGTATGGGCTTTTGCTTCTTTTTTAGATTGTGAACCTGTTTAATATGTTTATCACATACGGCGACACATTCCTGCCCACTCCCAGCAGCTATGATGAACTCTACTACGAGATTATCCGCATGCACCAGAGCTTTGACAACCTCTACTCTATGGGTAAGCTGTCTTTTCTTTTTGTTCTCCTCTCTCTGTCAGCTGTGGTTTTTGGCATGTAAGAGGAAAAAAAACTATCAAAGATTTTCTTCTGGTTGCTTGGTGCCCTGCTTGGCATAGAAATACAGAAGTCTTCTCAGTAAATAGGAAGTTGTACGTGCAGTTCTTTGCTTTTAGGCACTCAAGGCTGATTGCAGTAGAAAGCTGGTTAGCAGCCCTGTAGCCCTTATGTTTATGAGAGAGAGAGAGAGGGAGAGAGAATAGGGAGGCCTGTGGATTTAGTGACTGTTAGTGAGATGGGAGTGAAAGAGTGGGTGGAAATTGACAGCATAAATAGAAGAGCTTGAATCCCAAAGGAACATTGTGTGATTTGAGAAGGTACAGGATTTTAAAGAGTTTTAATGTACCTATGTATTTTTAGCATAACATACAAGAGGAAGTGGGCATTAGATAAAAATCGCTCTTGCAAACCTTTTGGTGATTGGCTCAATGAAAATTTACTCTGCGGCCATAGTAAATATAACTTATTTCTGAAAGAGGACTTGTATCCCTGTCAATTTGAGTGAAGAGTCTAGTCAGACCTACCTGGAGTTGGAAAGGTTAGGAAAGGTTTCTATAGATTGCACAGAAGCAGAAAGCCCTTCGCTAAAGCTATTTAAAAAAAAAACCCAAAAATCTAATTTACTAGCTTTATTTATTAAGGTAGAATTGATATATAATAAACTGCACGTGTTGAAAGTATACAATATTTGATGAGTTTTGACATACATATATGTACCTGAAGCTATCACTACAATCAAGATAATGAACATATCTGGGGCACCTGGATGGCTCAGGCGGTTAAACGTCCAACTTTGGCTCAGGTCATGATCTTGTGGTTCATGAGTTTGAGCCCTGCATCGGGCCCTGTGCTGACAGCTCAGAGCCTGGAGCCTGCTTTATATTCTGTGTCTCCCTTTTTCTCTACCCCTTCCCCTCTTGCACTCTATGTCTGTCTCTCTCTCAAAAAATAAATAAACATTAAAAAAAAAAAAGGAAAAAACAAGATAATGAACATATCTGTCATTTACCAAAAGTTTCCCTATATCCCTGTATGTCCCTCCTGCCACCTCTTACCCCCCTTATCCCTTGCTTTCTGTCTCTGTGCAACCACCGATCTGCTTCCTGTCACTACAGATTGGTTTGCTTTATCCTTTTTGTTGAGACTATTTGTGAAAACTCTCATATCTTGAGAAAACTAGAGGGGATTTGGAACAAGTACTAGGAGAAAGAGTAGAAGCAAACAGTAGAAAAGAAGGATTGCCCAGGAGGAGCAAAATTTTTTGTAATATATTTTATTTTTTAGAGCAATAGAGGAAAACTTTTGAGAGGCGTGTATAGCTTTGCTGTGATGTCTTTGGCAGTGGAAGTAAGGCCTTGTATCAGTAGGATGTTTTCAACTGCAAGTATCAAAAACTGACTTAAACTACCTTAAACAATAGGAAGATTATTTCACCTGGCAAGAATTCTAAGGAATGACAACTCCGGAAAGGTGTGATCCATTGCTCAGTGTTTGCAAGGACCAGGTGTTTTCTGTTTCTCCTCTGTTATTCTCAGAATAACAGCTTTAGCATCAGGTCAGTTCCCCTGAGGATAACAAGTTCCAGTTGTCGCATCAAGACACATGGTCTTTTTTTTTTTTTTTTTTTTTTTTTTGAGCTATTAAGTGTTCTATGAGAACCCTCTAGCAGACTTCCTATTGTCAAATGTGCTCAGTGTTCCTTGTGGGGTTTGCATCCGCCCAGCTTTATCTATATCCTTGTTTTCAAGAATTTGGAATTTTCTGAGGGTGAAAAGCTGCCCCAGAGGTCTTAGCAACCATTAATAGATGAATAAAGATGTCTTTCAGTGAGGAAAGGAAGGAGAGTTGGAGTGGGGGAGATATTTTATAGAAGCCTGACATACCTACTCAGCTGGGCCATGTGCACAGTCAAATGAGGTAAGCCTTTGTAGCTACAGCAACAAGATAAGAGGAGATATCTGGGCATGCTCACATCTGACAAGGGAATTAAAATGTTAACCAGGTGAGCACAAATAGGAAAATGAGAAATTTCACTAAATGAAATACAACAAACAGAGCATGTTTCAGTGCTTTCCATTTTATGTAAAGTATGATGAAAAAACATTTAGTTTTTTAAGTCAGGTTTTTAAAGGTATACTTCCATATATAGTAAAATGCACCCTTTTTAATGTATAGTTCTGAGTTTTGACAACTGTGTGGAAGTATAATTATCACAAAAAAATGAAGATGTGAAAGAGTGTCATCATCCCAGAAAGTTCTCTTGTGCTCTTGTGAGGTCAGCTCCTTCACTCATCCTAAACCTGTAGTAGCCACTAACCTGTTCCCTGACCCCAGAGTTTTGTGGGGTTTTTTGTTTTTTGTTTTTTTTTCATAGTTTTGCTCTTTCAAAAAAACCCCAAAGATGAGGTCATATAGTCTTTTGGGTCTGGCTTCTTTTACATAGTAATTCATTTGAAATTCATCTATGTTGATGCATATATCAGTAGTTTATTCCTTTTTATCATAGAATAAATCCCATTGTAAGACTATGCCAGCTTGGGGCGCCTGGGTGGCTCAGTTGGTTGAGCATCCGACTTTGGCTCAGGTCATGATCTCGCGGTCCGTGGGTTCGAGCCCCGCATCGGGCTCTGTGCTGGCAGCTCAGAGCCTGGAGCCTGTTTCAGATTCTGTGTCTCCCTCTCTCTCTGACCCTCCCCCATTCATGCTCTGTCTCTGTCTCAAAAATAAATAAACGTTAAAAAAAAAAAAAAAAAAAGACTATGCCAGCTTGATTTATCCATTTCTAGGTTGAAGGACATTGAGAGGTTCCAGATTTTAGCGATTATGAATAAAGCTCCTGTAAACATTATTGTACAGGGTTTTATATGAACACAAGCTTTTATTTCACTTGGTGACATACCTCTGAATGGATTTTTGGCTATCATGGTTAAGTATATGTTTCTTTTTTTTTTTTAAATGGGGTGCTCAACCCAGTTGGTTGGGCATCCTGACTTTTTTTTTTTTTTTTTAATTTTTTAATGTTTATTTGTTTTTGAGAGAGAGACAGAGTACAAGCAGGGGAGGGGCATAGAGAGGGAGACACAGAATCCGAAGCAGGCTCCAGACTCTGAGCTGTCAGCACAGAGCCCAACGCAGGGCTCACTCACGAGCAGTGAGATCATGACCTGAGCTGAAGTTGGACGCTCCACCGACTGAGCCACCCAGGCCCCAAGTATATGTTTCTTATAAAGAAAACACCAAACTGTTTTCCAAAAAGATGACCTATTTTACATTCCCCTCAGCAATATGCAAGAGTTACAGTCGTTCCATATCCTAATCAGTACTGGTTTGTCTGTTTGGTTGATTGTTTTTGGCTTCTTACAGGTGTGTGGCAATATCTCTTTATGGTTTTAATTTGCATTTCCCTAATGAATAATGAGGTTGATCATCTTTCCTGTTTCTTTTTGCCATATTCTTTAGTTTTGAAGACCTTTTGTCCATTTAAAAAAACATTGCATACCCATGTTCATAGCAGCACTAGTCACCATAGCCAAGAGATAAAAGCAACCCAGACATCCATTAATGGATGTATGGATAAATAAAATGTGGCATATACATTTTATGGAATACTGTGCACCCTTAAAAAGGAAAGAAATCTGTTACATTCTACAGTGTGGATGAGCATTGAGAGCATCATGCTAAGTGAAACCAGCCAGTCACAAAAGGACAATACTGTATGGTCCCACTTATGTGAGATATCTAAGGTAGTCAAATTCATAGATACAGAAAGTAGAGGGGCACCTGGGTGGCTCAGTCGGTTGAGCATCTGACTCTGGATCTAGGCTCAGGTCATGATCTGACGATTCGTGGGTTCAAGCCCCACATTGGGCTCTGTGCTGATGGCACAGAGCCTGCTTGAAATTCTCTCTTTCTCCCTCTCTCTACCCTTCTTCCTCCTCACGTTCTTTCTCTGTGTTTCAAAATAAATAAGTAAACTTGAAAAAAAAAAAAAGGAGAATGGTGGTTACCAAGGGATGGGGGGAGGGTGCAAAAGGAGTTGTTTAATAGGTATAGAGCTTCAGTTCTGCAAGATAAAAAGGTTCTGGAGACCTGTTTTTAACAATGTAAGTATACTTAACACTATTGAACAATACATTTAAAAATGGTTAAGATGGTAAGTTTTATGATATGTGTTTTCTTAACACACACACACATACACACACACACATACACACACACACACACACACACTGAACCCTAGAGTTTATTTGGATTCTAATTTTTCCTCTAATGTCCCTTTTGCATTCCAGGATTCCATCCATGTTACATTTAGTCCTAATGTCTCTTTAGTCTCTTCTTCTCTGATAGTTTCTTGGTGTTTCCTTGTTTTTCATGACCTTGACAGTTTTGAGGAGAATCTTCCTCAGTTTAGGTTTGTCTCATGATTTACTCAGGGTTAGACTGGGGTTCTAGGTTTTGAGGAAGAATGCCACAAAGTCAGAGTGGTCTTTTCATTACATTTGGGTGTATATTATCAACATGACTTATCACTGGTGATATTAACCTTTATCACTTGGTTAGGGTAGTGTTTGCAAAGTTTCTCTGGTGCATAGTTGTGGTTTTTCCTCCCTTTCCGTACTCTTTTCTTCGGAAGCAAGTCAGTAAATGCAGTTAGCACTAAAGTTGGTATTAGCTGTGGGGAGGTTAAGCTCCACCTCCTTGAGGGGAGAGAGGATCTCCATAAATTATTTAGAGTTCTTTAAAAAAAAAAAAAATTAATGTTTTTTTATTTTTGAGAGAGGGAGAGAGTACAAGTGGGGGAGGGGTAGAGAGAGAGGGAGACCCAGAATCTGAAGCAGGCTCCAGGCTCTGAGCTGTCAGCACAGAACCCGAGGCCAGGCTCAAACTTGTGAACCATGAGATTGTGACCTGGGCCGAAGTCGAATGCTTAACCGACTCAGCCACCTAGGCGCCCCTAGAGTTCTTCTATAAGGAGAATTGGTTGTTTTTTTATTTTTGAGATGTGAGATTTCTTTTTATGTTTTGCCTACTAGTCCTTTATCACTTATGTGGGTTTTATTTATTTATTAAAAAAAATTTTATATATAATTTATTGTCAAGTTAGTTAACATACATTGTATGTATACAATGTGCTCTTGCCTTCAGGAGTACATTCCCATGATTCATCACTTGCATAAAACACCCAGTGCTCATCCCAACAAGTGCCCTCCTCAATGCCTATCACCCATTTGCCCTGCCCCCCCCCCCCCCACTCCCTTCCACCCTCGGTTTGTTCTCTGTATTTAAAAGTCTCCTATGGTTTGCATCCCTCTCTGTTTGTAACTATATATTTTTTTTTCTTTCCCTTCCCCCATGGTCTTTGTTAAGTTTCTCAACTTCTGCATATGAGGGAAAACATATGATATCTGTCTTTCTCTGGCTGAATTATTTCACTTAGCATAATACCCTCCAGTTCCATCCACATTGCAAATGGCAAGATTTCATTCTTTTTCATTGCCAAGTAGTATTCCTGTGTGTGTGTGTGTGTGTGTGTGTGTGTGTGTGTTTGTGTATCACATCTCCTTATTCATTTACCAGTTGCTGGACGCTTGGTCTCTTTCCATAATTTGACTATTGTTGATAGTGCTGCTGTAAACCTTGGGGTGTATGTGCCCCTTTGAATTAGCACTCCTGTGTCCTTTGGATAAATTCCTATTAGTGCTATTGCTGGGTCATAGGGTAATTCAATCTTTAATTTTTTGAGGAACCTCCACACTGTTTTCCAGAGTGGCTGTACCAGTTGCATTCCCACCAGCAATGCAAGAGGGTTTCCCTTTCTTCATATCCTTGCCAATATCTGTTGTTCCTGAGTTGTTAATTTTAGCCACTCTGACTGGTATGAGGTGGTATCTCAATGTAGTTTTGATGTATATTTCCCTGATGATGAGCGATGTTGAGCATCTTTTCATGTGTCCGTTAGCCATTTGGATGTCTTCTTTGGAAGAATTTCTATTCATATCTTCTGCCCATTTCTTCACTGGATTATTCATTTTTCAGGTGTTGAGTTTGGTAAGTTCTTTATAGATTTTTGATACTAACCCTTTATCAGATATGTCATTTGCAAATATCTTCTTCCATTCTGTCGGTTGCCTTTTAGTTTTGTTGACTGTTTCCTTTGCTGTGCAGAAGCTTTTTATCTTGATGAGGTCCCAATAGTTCATTTTTGCTTTTATTTCCCTTGCTTTTGGAAACCTGTCAAGTAAGAAATTGCTGCAGCCGAGGTCAAAGAAGTTTTTGCCTTTTTTCTCCTCTAGGATTTTGATGGCTTCCTTTCTTACGTTTAGGTCTTTCATCCATTTTGAGTTTATTTTTGTGTATGATGTAAGAAAGTGGTCCAGGTTCATTTTTCTGCTTGTCCAGTTTTCCCAATACCTTTTGGTGAAGAGATTGTCTTTTTTCCATTGGATATTCTTTCCTGCTTTGTCAAAGATTAGTTGGCCATATGTTTGTAGGTCCATTTCTGGGTTCCCTATTCTGTTATATTGATCTATCTATCTGTTTTTGTGCCAGTACCATACTGTCTTGATGATTACAGCTTTGTAGTACAGCTTGAAGTCTGGAATTGTGATGCTTCCAGATTGTGTTTTCTTTTCCAGGACTGCTTTGGCTATTTGGCGTCTTTTCTGGTTCCGTACAAATTTTAGGATTGTTTGTTCTAGCTCTGTGAAGAATGCTGGTGTTATTTTGAGAGGGATTTCATTGAATATGTATCTTGCTTTGGGTAGTATCAACATTTTAGCAATATTTGTTCTTCCAATCAGTACTGCCTATATTTTCTTTTAGGAGTTTTATGGTTTTGGGTGTTCCATTTTGGTCTTTAATCCATTTTGAGTTTATTGTGTGTGGTGTAAGGAAATAGTCCAGTTTCTTTCTTTCTTTCTTTCTTTCTTTCTTTCTTTCTTTCTTTCTTTC
>NC_064818.1:58240908-58320308 GCF_023721935.1 Panthera uncia | reverse complement strand
TTCTTTCTTTCTTTCTTTCTTTCTTTCTTTCTTTCTTTCTTTCTTTCACATTTAGCTATCCAGTTTTCCCAACACCGTTTATTAAAGAGTCTGTCTCTTCTCCACTGTATATTTTGCCTCCATTGTCATAGATTAATTGACCATATAGATGTGAATTTATTTCTGAGTTCTCTACTCTGTTCCATTGATCTGTGTCTCTGTTTTGTGCTAGTACCATGCTGTTTTGGTCACTGTAGCTTTGTAGTAAAAGTTGAAATCTGGGGGGGCAGGATACCTCCAGGTTTGCTCTTCTTTCTCAAGATTGCTTTGGCTATTCAGGGTCTTTAGTGGTTCCATACAAATTTTATGATTATTTGTTCTATTTCTGTGAAAAATGCTGTTGGTATTTGGATAGGGATTGCCTTGAATCTGTAGATGGCTTTGGGTAGTATGGACATTTTAATAGATTTAATTCTTCCAGTCCATGAGCATGGTATATCTTTCCATTTATTTGTGTCCTCTTAAGTTTCTTTCATCAGTGTCTTAGAGTTCTTAGAGTACAGGTCTTTTACCTCCTAAGTTAAATTTATTCCTAGGTATTTTATTCTTTTTGATGCAGTTGTAAATGAGATTGTTTTCTTAATTTCTATTTCTGATTGTTAGTTATTAGTGTATGAAAACACAGCATATTTCTGTATATTAATTTTGTATCTTGCTACTGTACTGAACTTATTTATTGGTTCTAGTAGTTTTTTGGTGGAGTCTTTAGTGTTTCTGTATATAGTATCATGTCTGCAAATAGTGATAGCTTTACTTCTTCCTTCCCAATTTAGATGCCTCTTCTGTATTTTTTAAATATGCCATTAATCTCAGTAATCTTAGTTCATTTTTTCCAGTGTAGTTTGCATTCCAGAAGGTTTATTTCTTCCTTAAAAGTTCTATTTGGACTTCTTTTTAATATGTCCATTTCTTTCCTCATTGTATTTGTATTTTCCTCAATCTTCCTGAGAATATGGAGCATATTTACAATAGTTGTTTTAATGTCCTTTTCTGCTAATTCTGCTATTTTTCTTCCTGTTTAGATCTATTTCTGTTAACTGATTTTTCTTCTTATGGTTTATGTTTTTCTGTTTCTTTGAATGCCCGGTCATTTTAAAATTGGATTTTGAACATTGTGATTTTAATGTTATGAGTGCTAGATTTTGTGACATATTTTTATATAATGTTAACCTTTGTTTTAGAATGGGCTTGTTTTCGCCTGGGTGGCTCAGTCGGTTGAGCGTCTGACTTCGGCTCGGGTCATGATCTCGCGGTGTGTGAGTTCGAGCCCCGCGCCCGGCTCTGTGCTGACAGCTCAGAGCCTGGAGCCTGTTTCGGATTCTGTGTCTCCCTTTCTCTGACCCTCCCCCGTTCATGCTCTGTCTCTCTCTGTCTCAAAAATAAATAAACGTTAAAAAAAAAAAAATTTAGAATGGGCTTGTTTTGGGGCGCCTGAATGGCTCAGTCAGTTAAGTGTGTGACCTCAGCTCAGGTCATGATCTCGTGGTTCATGGGTTTGAGGCCCTGCGTCGGCCTCTGCGCTGACATCTTGAAGCCTGGAGCTTGCTTCAGATTCTGTGTCTCCCTCTTTCTCTTGACCCTCCCCCACTCATGCTCTGTTTCTCTCCATCTCTCAAAAATGAATAAACGTTAAAAAAAAAAATTTAGAGTGGGGTTGCGTTATGTGGAATCAGTTTTATCCTTTTAGGTTTGCATTTAAGGGTTGTCGGGAGGTTGAGAGCAATCTTTCATATGGACTAATTTGGCTCCATTACTAATGCAGTACTCATCTGTAGATTCTGTCTGACAACCCATGTATGAGTGGTGGTAAGACAAATTATTTTATTTGTGAAATTGAGCTTTACAATTTCTTTTTCTTTCCACTCGTTCTTTGTGCCCAGCCTTGAGTATTTTCCTCTTCCATGTATGCGGATCAATACTCAGTTAAAGGTGTAAGAGGACCCTTCTGTAGACCTCCAGAGCTCTCTGTCAAACTCCCTCTTCTATAGTACTCTCACCCACAAATTCTAGGTGTCTTGGCCTCTCCAAATGTTGATCTCTATGTCCTCAGCTTGGCATGACTTATGGATTCTGTTTAGGTTCCTCCTCCCTGCCCCACAGGCTAGAAAACTTCTCCATGCAGGAAGCTGGGGTAATAGTGGGGCTCACCTTGTTGTTTGTTTTTTTTTTTTCTTCAGGGATCACAGTTCTGTATGCCTGTTGTCCAGTGTCTGGTGATTGTTGTTTCATATATTTCATCTACTGTTCTGTTATTTAAGGTAGGAGGGTAGATTATGTCTTGTTCTCCTGTCATTCTGGAAGAGGAAGGCTCACTGAAACATTTTTGATAAAGGCACACACTTAATATTCCTATGATAATTTTCTGCAGTGAAGTCCACTGAATAGGAAGGCCCTCCACAGGAGCTGCTCTGAACCGTGAATGAATGATACCATATTTTGAATTTTTTTTTTTATTAAAAAAGATTATTACAAATACTTAAGAAAAAGCAAGATGGAAAAACTAAAAACTTTTACAATCTCTTTTTTCTACTACTACCATTGTTTTCATAGTTACATATTAGCCTACATGTATGCATAGTTTTACATAGTTGTAATCATGTTATCCTTCTATTTTATGTTTTTTAAAACTATATGTCATAAAATACTTTCCTTCTTTTGTAATTCTCTTAAGTCTTTCTCTCTTTTTTTTGTATAGTGTGGGTTTAGTTTATTTATTCTTTTCATGGAAATTATGGTTGTTTCCAGTTTTTACTATTACTTAACGTCTCTTTTTAAAATGGCTGTGTAATATGTTATTTTTGTGAACCATAATTTACAACATAAATGATTACCTTAGCTTGAGGCTTTTAGGGCATTTTGAAATAATTTTGTGTTTAAATTTGGTAACCTAGAAAAGAATATAAAAGCCTATGGCATTTCCAAAGGAAATGCATTGATGATGTCATCTGGTGCTTGTTCACTAAGGAACAGAGCTGACAGAATGTTACAGAGAAATAATCCGTGTACAGAGTTAAATACCTCTCTGAAATAAAGAGCGGAGGATTCAGCTCAGTTCCATATATGTTTTGGTCCCCACCATCAGAGAATCTATGATCTAGTAGAGGATCTCGTGAAAAACAAAGCTATCTCATTAGTTCCACAGTTGAGTTGGAAAAGATATGTCTGACTTGCTGAAACAGTTGTGTTCATTACATGAATAAATTTGCATGTACACTGGGTGAAACTGGATTTCAGACTGAGGAGCTTTAACTTGGAACTATACCAACTTCCCCTGCACTAAATCTTGTAAATTAGAAAATCAGTGTTCTGATAATATGTTTTATTAAGGCTTCCATATTCTCTTTCATAAAATTGCATGAATTTATAAAAATGAGCTATTGCTGGAACAGATGCAGAGCAGCAAGATGAGTTTCCTTTCCCTGCTACCGCCATAGGCCTTCCCTCCGATAGAGCTGCTGCTCTCCTTGCTGGAATCTTGGGCAGGAGTAGGTAGTGATGGTACTCAGGGATCAAGCTCCTGTGCTGGGGCGCCTGGGTGGCTCAGTTGGTTGAGCATCTGACCAGCTCAGGTCATGATCTCATGATTCGTGAGTTTGAGCCCTGCATCAGTCTTGCTGAAGCACACAGTCTGCTTTGGATCTTCTGTCCCCTCTTCTCTGCCCCTTCCCCACTTGTGCTCTCTTTCTCAAAAATAAATAGATCTTTAAAAAAAAAACCACAAAGTTCCTGGGCAAATTGATTACATATTTCTTAATGTTTGTTAGGCTCCTCTTTCCTTCTTTTGGGAAAATCTCAGATATATTCATTCATTTGTTTGGGAAGCAGTTTATTTAAATAATAATAGCTAATACTTATAACATTTACTATGTGCCAGGCACTGATCTAAGGCTTTATATATATTAACTTATTTAATTTTCACAATAATCCTTCCCTGTAAGTATTGCTATAATTGTCTCATAAATGGCAGGGGCTGGAACTGGACTTTTGACAGTTAGCTTCAGGGTTAATACTCATAACCACTCACTATACACACATGCCCTAGAGTCATACCCTCCAGGTTTGAACTCTAGCTTGGTTACATACAAGTGAATGTACTTAGATCAATTGGCTCCTCTGAGTCTCCGTTTTCCTCATCTCTTTGCTATATTGCATATAACCTAAGTTGGTTCACTTCTTGACACATAGTAAACCTTAGCTCTTATTAGCTATTCCTTCATTAAACACATGTACGTGGAGTGCCCACCATGTGCTTGCTCTTTCAAGGTGCAGTTGTACTGGTTTGTCTCTTTTCTAAAATTATATCAGTACTGTACTGTATGGTCCTGAAGTTCAGCATGATAGAGGATGTTCTATATTTCCATCGTCTTTCCTCCTATTGGTAAGTGTGGAAAAGAGATAGAATCTGGTCAGAAAGGGAAGAATATTCCTGTTGATTCATGTTGCAGGTCGCACAGTTAAATCAGAAGAGCTAAGACCGGTTACGTCTTTTTTTTTTTTTTTTTAATTTTTTTTTTGAAGGTTTATTTATTTTTGAGAGAGAGAGAGAGAGAGCGAGCGCATGAGCAGTGGAGGGTCAGAGAGAGTTCTGGCTCCAGGCTCTGAGCTGTCAACACAGAGCCCAATGCGGGGCTTTGAACTCCTGAACGGTGAGATCATGACCTGAGCTGAAGTCAGACACTTAACCAACTGAGCCACCCAGGTGCCCCAAACAGGTTACTCCTTGATTGAAACATGACCATCCTCTATCTAGCAAGATTATTTGTTCTGTTTGACCCAGCTTAGACCTTTGGGAGAAAGATATGTATGGAGCAGGAGGGGATACTTAATCAGCCAGCCACTTCCACTGAATCAGCCCCAGCAAATACGGAAATGGTAACTGTGGCAGCCAGGTTAGCCTCATATTACCACCTCAGTGTATATTTGAAACGAATGTAAAAACCAAGTATGGAAACCTGTTAGTAGGGAGTAGATGGAGGGGAACCCAGTGTAGAAGAGGAGTATTTTGATAGAAAGTGAAAAAAATTTAGAGAAGAAAAAAATCCTGGTGAAGATAGTTGAGAATAAGCCCTTATATTTTTCTCTGAGATGAGGATGTTTTAATCAGAACCTTGGTATAGGCTCCATTTAGTTATTCTAATAGTATTCTTCTGAGATGTGTCTTTATCCCTCATATTTGTATTTTGTACCAGGAATCTGACAGATCTTTGTTCTTTTCTTCCTTACAGTTCTGAGGCTTTCTACCAATGCAGGCCAATGGAAAGAAGCAGCTAGCAAGGTGACGCATGCATTGGTTAATATCAGGTGAGGAATGAGAATTTACCCCTCTCAGAGCTCCTTGGCTCATCTTGAGGTTTATTGTACCTTTCTGAGTGGAGTGTGTTGAACACCACTGCTATTTTAAACCCTGATGCCTGTAGGAGTGGAAGAAATGTCGTACTTGATCAAGAAAAGTAGGAATGCGTGAGACTTTCATATTGTCATATTGAAATAGCTCACAGTGCTGTACTATGAATTTTCTTACCAAGAGACGGTTGCAAGCCCTTTTCAAACATCACTGTTGCCAAAGTGTTTTCTGTGTATAGGCCATTTTCTCTGAAAAATTTTTTCTGCCATCCTCCGTGAGTTCAGTGAATGACTCATGGGGATCTGGAACTTTGACGTTTTGCTTTACATGGCTCTTTCTATTTGTGGTAAACAGAGGCAAATGGAGCTCATGGGGCTAAGTTATTTTAGTTTCCTTATGAAACAGCAAGGCAATTACAGAGTGCTATATGTATTGGATGAAGTTGATTCAGGCATGGAGTTTGGTTTAGGGTCTTGAGGAAATACCACATACTCATAGGAGTGAGCTGTTTGTAAATGGAGAGAATGTGCTTTCAGTTTCATGAAATCTCAAGCTCACTTTCCTTACATTCCTCGCTCCCTTTGTGCCTATCATTTCCCATTTTCTCAACATTTATTAAATTTTTCTTGCAAACAATTGAAAAATTAACACTGAGTAGAAGAGGCAAACCCAACAGATGGGGAAACTTGATTTAGCTCCAGATGTAAGCCTTGCCAGACATTCCCAGCAATAGTAATGCACGTCTACAACTTGGTATAAATTCTTATATGTGACAGAGCTGGGATTTAGTGTTTATTTCTGTATCTTTCTTTTCTATTCTTTTTTCCTCTCTCTCTCTTTCCCTTTTTTAAAGGTAAAATGTCCCTTAGTGATTTACAGCAGTATTTGGCACATCTGGGAACAAAAGGAAAAGTGTGAAATGTGTGTGTTGGGAGAGCTGGAATGAGGGGGCATGGGGGTGAGATGTGCTAACAAGATTGCACTGAAGGTTGATCTGCCTTACCTGACCCCAGAGACATTTTGCCGCAAGCACAGTTTTATAAATCTCACAAATGCATATCCGTACCTAGCAAATAAACCAGATACTGTAGTGAGGGCTTATGATAAATGTGATTTTCTATAAGAATCAGGAATTACAAACTGCCTTCTCCCAAATATCCCTTTGTGACCCAAGGGCAGTATGACAAATGTGGGTGTTTGAAAGAAGCTCCAGATTCTGGGCTAGAGTATGAAGTTCATACCAGTATAATTTATGTTGTGTTTATTTATTCATGTATTTACTTAGGCTTTCCAGGCAGCTCCTTTTCATCTGGGACCTGTTTCCTTGATCACATTCCTTTATGCTTGCTTTATCTTCTACTTTGTTGCTTTGCCTTTCAGTGGCTTCTGGCTTGGCCACTGTCCTTATTCTTCCCAAGGGCCGTCAAATAGCTGATTGAAGCTTTTGGCCTGTGCTTTTCTGAATAGCCCAGAAAGCATTGGGCTGAACTTTGAGCAGATGCCTATAACCATGACCTCTTTCTTTTCTTTGCAAGTGTCTGTCAGGCCTATACCTTGACTTTCATTCCTCACATTTCTTTGATGAACTTGCTGCAGAGAATAGTTACATCATTTTCACTGTTGCTAATGAATTACACTTGGGAGTATATGTCAGAAGTATCAAGGATCCAGTCAGTTTTCTCAAGAGAATACAGGAAAAATGCGTTTGGATGTCACTTATCACTAAGGCCAGATTAGGGCAAAATACCGGTGATGCTAAGCCAGCTAAAGTTTACTTTTTTTTCTTTCTGACATTTATTTTCACTTACCAAGTGCTAAACTTCGTGCTCTTTTATATACTGTCTTCTTCTTTGATATTCAAACTCTAAAGAGTATATTACAAACTTTTAAAAATATACTTTTTCCAGTGAGGAAACTGAGTCTCAAAGATATGGTGAATTGCAGAAAGTCCCACGGTTGTTATTTGGCAAAGCTGAGAATCATAGGTCCTTTAACTCCCAAGTCCAGGACTCAGGGCTCTTTCTTCTGGAAGCTCTTTATGTTTAAGAAATCTCTGCACCCAACTTGGGGCTCGATCTCCCAATCCTGAGATCAAGAGCCATACACTCCACCAACAGAGCCGGCCTGGCGCTCCAGGGCTCTTTTTTCTGTATGGTAATGGTCCTATAGAGTTGCCATGGAGGTAAACAGAAAACTCAGTATGATGTATTGAAAGGAGCATGGAAATTTGAATTAGAGAAACTGGATTTAAAATTTTTGTGGCTACCACTTAACGTGTGACCTTGAGCAAGTTATTTATCTTCTCTGGACCTCTTTCTACTATCTGTAAAATGGAGGTCACGTTTCACAGGGAAATAGTTGTGAGAATTATATAATGTATGTGAGAGCACTTTATCAACTCTTAAGATACTGGCCATTTCACTTAGCATAATATATTTAAGATTCTTCTCCGTTGTAGCAAGTGTCAGAATTTCCTTCCTTTTTAAGGCTGAATAATATTCCCATTGCATGTATATGCCACATTTTGTTTATCCATTCATCCACCGATGAAATCCCAAGTGGGTTGCTTCCACCTTTTAGTTGTTTGTACATGGGTGTACAGTCTCTCCAGTCCCTGCTTTCACTTCTTCTGGGCATATATCTAGGGGTGGATCGTGATAATTCTGTGTTTAATGTTTTGAGGAATTGCATACTGTTTTTAGGTCTAGCATTTTGAGCCTTCCTTAGAATGTTTCCTAAGTATGTCTTCATTTGTCTCTTGTATAAAAAATTAAGATGTTAACAACCTTAAAAGATGTTTTGCTTTTTTTTGTGTGTGGGCAGACTTTTTTTTGAGTTTATTATTATTATTTTTTAATGTTTATTTTTTACAGAGAGAGAGAGTGAGACAGAGCATGAGTGGGGGAGGGGCAGAGAGACAGGGAGACTCAGAATTGGAAGCAGGCTCCAGGCTCCGAGCTGTCAGCACAGAGCCCAATCTGGGGCTCGAACTCACAGACTGCGAGATCATGACCTGAGCCGAAGTCAGACTCTTAACCGACTGAGCCACCCAGGCGCCCCTTAAGTTTATTTTTTTAAGAGAGAGCATGTGCATGGACGTCCGCATGCAAGTGAGGGAGGGGCAGAGAGAGAGGGAGAAAGAATCCCAAGCAGGCTCTGTGCTATCAGCACGGAGCCCAACACGTGTCAGAAAATTGGCCCCTTGGGTCTCCCAGGGATACTGTGGGATGTTTAACTATTGGCCACCAAGTTTATTATCAAGGGTATATAAAGGCTCAGCAGTAAAACTCTGATAGTGTGCAACATTTACTTCTGTTGTCATAAAGATTGTTTGTGCTGATCCCACACCTGGAAGGGATTTCTAAGGAAGAGTGAATGAACTCTTAGCCACCTCTCCTGTAGTATGTTCTTTGATAACCAGGGGAAGGGTTTGGGCTGCATGTGAAATTTTCAGACATCTAACAGTTGAGAGGGTCTCAAACAGGTTTGGCGTTTGATGACCACTACAAGTTATGTCTTTGAGATCTTCTGGAATGCAATACATCTAACAGCAACACTAACATAGTATCTTACCAGCAGGTGAAAAGCAAGGCTGCAGACTTTTCTGTTCTTTGGAGTTTAGATTGTGACAGTGAAAATTAAAAGTGCCTCCACATGCTTGGAGGCCTAAATTTGCTCAAGTGTCAGTCTGTTTGCTTTTCACTTGTCTTTCGTGGCTTAGTCATGCTAGTTCTTTAATTGTCAGAGTTATTTGTGTTTAAACAATTTGTCTCTCTCTTCCTGTTTGATCCTTCAGAGAGATTCTTAAAATGCAGCTGCTTAGAAACTGCTATTTTTTGAATTGAATTACAGTTGACATACAATGTTATATCAGTTTCAGGTATACGACATAGTGATTTGACAGTTCTGTTCATGGTGCGGGGCTCACCATGATAAGTGTAGTTACCATCTGTTACCATACAAAGCTATTATAGTATTATTGATTGTATTGCCTGTGCTGTACTTTTCATCCTCGTGACTTACTTATTTTATAACTGGACATTTATACCTCTTAATCTCCTTCACCTATACCATCAATCCCCCAACCCCACCCATCTGACAACCACCAGTGTGTTGTCTGTATTTATTAGTCTATTTTTGTTTATTTGCTTTTTGGTTTTGTTTTTTAGATTTCATATGGAAGTGAAATCATATGGTATTTGTCTTTCTCTGACTTATTTCACTTAGCATAATATCCTCTAGGTTCATCTATGTTGTTGCCAATGACAAGATTTCATTCTTTTTTATGGCTGAGTAATATTCCATTGTGTGAGAGTGTATTTGTATATATACCACAAATTTATCCCTTTATCTCTTGAAGGACACTTGGGTTGCTTCTGTATCTTGGCCAACGTAAATAATGCTTCAGGAAACATAGGAGTGCATATATCTTTTCAAATTAGTATTTTTTTTTTTTTTAATTTTTTTTTTCAACGTTTTTTATTTATTTTTGGGACAGAGAGAGACAGAGCATGAATGGGGGAGGGGCAGAGAGAGAGGGAGACACAGAATCGGAAACAGGCTCCAGGCTCCGAGCCATCAGCCCAGAGCCTGACGCGGGGCTCGAACTCACGGACCGCGAGATCGTGACCTGGCTGAAGTCGGACGCTTAACCGACTGCGCCACCCAGGCGCCCCTCAAATTAGTATTTTTGAGAAACTACTGATTTTATTAGAACACCTGAGGTCATTAACATACAGAGCCCTGTGTTTGTTCCTTTACATGGGCAGGTTGTTCTTTGCTTTGCCTCAAGAAAATAAAATATTATTGCTCCATCTTTAAAATACCACTTTGAAAAGAAAATCCACTTTGTATAATTGTTACTTCAAATGCCTTCACGCATCAGCTGGGCCACAAAGGAAAAATACTCTGAGGGGCCACGTACAGGACTGGAAGGAAGGCATTTGGGAAGTTCTGCTTGGAGACACCTGTGCTAAATATTTCCTGCCACCACTTAGCAGATTACCCCAGTGAGGTCATATACTTTAGGATGAGGTCTGCTGACTATTAACCTAATTAGCCAAAAGAGAAAAAGAAAAATGTGAGACTAAAATCTGACCTTCATCTAACCAACTTTCAAGGTAAGTAATTTGAAGCCCTTTAATGAATCTATTCAAGTTAACATCTTAATGCTTTTCACTTAATTAGCATTTTATTAGCACCAAGTTCACAATCCTATTCTCTGGTTGCTCACAGAAATAGTGGCTGAATCACTGCAAATAGGTTTTTCTTCTCATCTGTAATTTTCTTAAGGTGGATAAAGTTTTAACTCTATGATTAATATATTAAATTTTTCTTTTATTTGGAATGCATTAACCTAAAGTTTAGTTTTTCTTTGACGATGACCTTTTATCCATTAGGCTTCCAGGACTGGCAAGAATGACTTTTTAATTTTTTTTTTTTAATGTTTATTTATTTTTGAGACAGAGACAGATAGAGCATGAATGGGGGAGGGTCAGAGAGAGAGGGAGACACAGAATCCGAAGCAGGCTCCAGGCTCTGAGCTGTCATCACAGAGCCCAACGCTGGGCTCGAACTCAAGAACCGTGAGATCATGACCTGAACTGAAGTCGGAGGCTCAACCGACTGAGCCACCCAGGCACCCCAAGAATGACTTCTTAGATATTACTGTGGTTAGTAACAAGCTTGGGGTTTGGAATGAGAATTTATTGCATTTCTTTGTAAGTCTCATAATTGTTCACCTTGTGAGTTTGCCTCTAGTCCCTCTGTTTGCTCCATGATCTTTTTGTTTCAATGCTGTAGCAGTCCTCCCCCTACTTCCTGCTTATGTGCTTATGTAGCTGTTTTCCTTCACCCTAAAAAATGTTCCCTCCAAAAAAAAAAAAAAAAAAAGGAGGAGGAGGAGGAAAGCTTTAAATGTACACTCTGCTAGGGAGGCTAGAGAACAAGAATAGCTCTCAGCAGTCTCTAGATAGGGGGGTTCATTGAGCATAACACCCTTTGGAGCAGGCTGCATATAGAATTCTGAATGTCATGGGAAAAAAGCCCTCAGGCAGTAATCAGGGAGAGCACATTCACTGTTGATGTCCAGAGTTAGGGTTGGAAAGGGAATGTAAGGTCTCGCTCAGCCAGGCAGAGTCCCCCCAAATCCTCTTGCCCATGACCCTGTTTGAGCTACAGAATTTGCCTTAGTCACAGTTCTTTTATCAGAAAGGGTACCGATGAGTTGAGAGGAAGAACAGTTTGACACAAAGCACTTCAGCTGAAGGATGCATCTTAGTCTAATGAAAAGTATATACGGACCGAAGCAATCAAATGATAGGAGCAGAGGCACTGGGCTGATGACTCTTGAGTAGCAAGAAGTACATGAAAATAAGCTTCTAGTCCAGTTGTCTGCTCAGAAGTGGCAGACAGGCAGGCTTACATTATCCCCTGGGTTAGAATTTATCAGTAATGACCTTTCTTGTGTTAATCAGACCCTGCTGATCCCCCATTACAGAGAATGAAAAGCATTATGCAGATTAAAACAAAGCACCAAAATGAGGCTGCTATAATATCGTTTCCCCAGTGACTGGGAGTATTACATATTATTCTAATAGTTGCTGTTCCCTAATCTCTTAAGACTACAGCTAGAAATAAAAAACCCAACACTGAATCCCATGTGGTTAATCATCTGTTTTGCCCTAACTTGGTTTGTATTGCCAAGTGAGGTTTTTTGCATTAGGTCATAGCTGGGCTTGGTGAACTGCAGTGCAGTCAGGAAGTCTTCGTTGAGCAGATTCACATATTTGTAACGAAATATTAAGATTATTATTTGGGGCTGCTGTGATTTTAGGTAAGTGCGACTTTAGTGTATCAAACCCCTCCTTACCTCAATCTGAAATTTTTTGGGGTCTTTTTCCACTTTGCCTTTTTAAAGGAAAATTTCAAGAAAATATACCTAACATAAAATTCACCATTTTAACTATTTTTAAGCCTACGTTTCTGTGGCATTAAGCCCACATTGTTGTGCAACTATCACTATGAGCCATCTCTTTCATATTCTTCAATTGAAACTGAAACAGTGACTCGTTCCCTCCTCCCCTCAGCCCCTGGCAGTCACCATTCTGCTTCCTGTGCCTATGAGTTTGACTACCATAGGAACTTTATATAAGAGAAATTAAGCAATATTTGCGCTTTTATAACCAACTTATTTTACTTAGCATAATGTCCTCAAGGTTCTGTGTTGTGTCATGTATCAGAATATGCTTTTTTCCTTTTTTTTCTTAAGTTATCTCTGTACTCCATGTGGGGCTCAAACTCAAAACCCTAAGACCAAGAGTCACATGCTCCACTGACTGAGCCAGCCAGGAGCTCCTCCTTCCTATTTTTTTTAAAGACTGAATAATATTCCATTGTATGTATACCACATTTTATTTACCCACTTATCCATCGATGCACCCTTTGCTTCTACTCTTTGGCCATTGTGAATAATGCTTTTATGAACATTGGTGTACAATTATTTGAGAACCTGCTTTTTCTTCTTCTTTTAGTGTTTAGGTTTATTTTATTGTTTTTAAAGTTTATTTGCTTATTTTGAAAGAGAGAGCAGGGGAGGGGCAGAGAGAGAGAGAATCCCAAGCAGGTTCCATGCTGTCAGCACAGAGCTTTACACAGGGCTTGAACTCACAAACTGTGAGACCATGAAATCAAGAGTCCGAGGCTTTAACTGACTAAGCCTACCAGGTGCCCTAGCTTTTTCTTGTTTTCTTCTACCCAGAAGTAGAATTGCTGATCTATGGTAATTTAATTTTGGGGGGAATCACCATAACGCTTTTCTACAGTAGCTGCACCATTTTACATTCCCACCAACAATGCCTAAGGGTTCCAATTTCTCCATATCATCGCCAACCCTTATTATTTTCTATTATTATTATTATTTTTAATATTTATTGGGTCACCTGGGTGGCTTAGCCCGTTAGACATCTGACCCTTGATCTCATCTTGGCTCAGGCCATGATCTCATGGTTCATGGGTTTGGGCCCCACTTTAGGCTCTACGCTGGCAGTGGATCCTGATTGGGTTCTGTCACTCCCTCTCTCTGCCCCTCCCCCTCTTGTGTGCGTGTGTGCTCTCTCTCTCTCTCTCTCTCTCTCTTTCAGAATAAATCAACTTTAAAAAAAAATTGATTTATTTTGTGAGAGAGTGTGCATGTGCACACATGCACCCATGCACACACATGTTGGGGGGAGGGGTAGAGAGGGGGGAGAGGGAGAGTGGGTGAGTGAACAAGGGAGCATGAAATGGGGAGGGACAGAGGGAGAGGAGACTTGTCAGTCTGTCCCCTGCTGTGGGGCCCATTGTGGGGCTGAATCCCACAAATCCTGAGATCATGACCTGAGCTGAAATCAAGAGTTGAATGCTTAATCAACTGAGCAATGCAGATGCTCGTGTATTTTTTTTTTAACGTTTGTTTGTTTTTGAGAGAGAGAGAGAGAGAGAGACAGAGAGACAGAGAGACAGAGACTGAGTGTAAGTAGGCAAGGGGCAGAGAGAGAGGGAGACACAGAATCCAAAGCAGGCTCCAGGCTCTGAGCTGTCAGCATAGATCCCGACGCTGGGCTCAAACACACAAACTGTGGGATCATGACCTGAGCTGAAGTCAAGGCTTAATCGACTGAGCCACCCAGGAACCCTGGCCCTCTATTTTTTGATAATAGCTTTCCTAATGAATGTGAAGTAGTATTGAATTGCAGTTTTGGCTTGCATTTCCCTAATGAGTAGTAGTATTGGTTATCTTTACATGTGCTTATAGGCTATTTGTCTATCTTCTTTGGAGAAATGTCTATTCCTATCCTTTACCAATTTTTAAATGGGGTTGTTTGGGTTTTTTGTTGTTGAGTTTTAGGAATTCTTTATATATTCTGGATACCAATCTCTTGTGAGGTATGTGGTTTGCAAATATTTTTTTCCCATGGATTGCCTTTTCATTCTGTTGATCATGTCCTTTGATACACAAAAGTTTTTAATTTTGATGAAGTCCAGCTGATCATTTTTTTCTTTTGTTGACCATGCTTTTGGTGTTATATCCAAGCAGTCATAGCTAATTCAAGTCCTGCAGCTTTCCCATGTTTCCTTCTAAGACTTTTATAGTTTTAGCTGTTAAATTTAGGTCTTTGATACATTTTGAGGGAAGTTTTGTATATGGTGCAAGGTAAGGGTCCAACTTCATTTTTTTGCATGTGGGTATGGAGTCTACCCAGCACCTACTTTGCTTTTTTGATATAACACAGTTATGATTTCTTAATTTGAATCAGGCTGAATTAACTTGTAAGCACAGAAATGGAGACTCCACATTTTTTTCTGTATGCATCTATTGTGTTTTGTGTTTTAGGTTTGCTCATTCCTCTGCTTGTTTAGAGATGGCATAACATAGTGATTAAGAGCAGGGTCTCTTAAGAGTTAAGTTGTCTGAGTTTGAGTCTAAGCTCTACCACTTACTTTGGACAAATTCTTTAACCACTCTTTGCTTTTCCTCATGGAATGGGGGTCATTGTTGAGATGATTAAATGACAATATATGTAAAGCACTTGGAATAGTGCCTAGCATACCATCAGTGCTATATAAGTGTCCATTGTTATCATCTTCTTAAAAAGAAGATGATGTGGGGCGCCTGGGTGGCGCAGTCGGTTAAGCGTCCGACTTCAGCCAGGTCACGATCTCGCGGTCTGTGAGTTCGAGCCCCGCGTCAGGCTCTGGGCTGATGGCTCGGAGCCTGGAGCCTGTTTCCGATTCTGTGTCTCCCTCTCTCTCTGTCCCTCCCCCGTTCATGCTCTGTCTCTCTCTGTCCCAAAAATAAATAAAAAACGTTGAAAAAAAAATTAAAAAAAAAAAAAAAAAGATGATGCACCTTGTTCTTGCACCATGTTCTTAAGGTACAAGTCTGGAGGTCTTACCAACCTTGGTTCTAATGATCTGCATGGGACTTCATTCTAGACAAGCAACCCCCTTCCATATCCAACTGTATTCAGTTCTCTTGGCTTTACTCATGTGGACTTAGAAGGGACCAGAAATATAGAATGATACCATTTACAACCTGACATCAGGGGCCCCATTGGAACTTAGGTTGTCAGTCTGTATCTTGGCATCATCATTGGGAAAATAGTTTGGACAGGGAGAGTTTATGTTTTCCCTCACTTCTAGCCCTTTGAGGAGATATTTGACCAAGAAACTTTGTCTTTACTATTTTAACACTTCCTTCTTCCCATTAATGTGGTTAAAGAGAATGTGCCCAAAAGGAATATGCTTATAACTGCAAAGATACGAATCAATGTGTTCTAATGTCTGATTGGAGGGATTACAGATATTTTAATTTTTTCTTACATTTTAATTTATTAAAAACATTTGGCTGTGGATTTTTTTTTAGATGCCCTTTATTTGTAAGTTGACAAAATTCCCTTCTATTCCTAGTTTATTGAGTGGTTGTTTTTTTGTTTTTTTGTTTTTTTTTGTCATAAAAAGGTATTGGGTTTTGTCAGATGCTTTTTCTGTGTCTATTGAGATGATTTGTTTCTTATTCTATTGATACAACTATATACATTGATTTTCACATGTTAAACCAGCCTTGCATTCCTGGGATAAAGTCCACTTGGTTAAGATGTATAATTCTTTTTATATGTTGCTGGATTCAGATTGCTAGTATTTGCTGCAGATTTTTGTACCCACATTCGTCAGAGAGATTGTTCTGTAGTTCTCTTTCCTTGCGGTCTTTGTCTGGTTTTGACACCAGGGTAATGGTGGCCTCATAGAATGAGTTGGGGAAATGGTCCCTCTCTTCAGTTTTTTTTAGAAGACTTTAAAGGATTTAGAGATTCTTTAAATCTTTGGTATAGTTCATCCATGAAGCCATCAGAGCCTGGACTTATATTCACATGTAGTTTTTTAAAAATAGTAATTAAATCTTTTTGCTTGTTTTATACGTATGTTCAGATTGCCTGTTTCTTTTTGAGTTAGTTTCAATAATTTTGGGTTTTTTTCTTGTTTTTTGAAAAATATTTTAATGTTTATTTATTGATTTTGAGAGAGAGAGAGAAAGAGTTGAGTAAGAGAGGGGCAGAGAGAGAATCCCGTGCAGATTCTGCAGTGTCAGCACAGAGCCCAATGTGGGTTTCAAACTCACAAACTGTGACATCATGACCTGAGCGGAAATCAAGAGTCAGTTCTTTAACCGACTGAGCCACCCAGGCGCCCCTAGTTTCCGTATTTGTGTCTTCCTAAGAATTTGTCCATTTCATCTAAGTTGTCTAATTTATTGGCATACAGTTGTTTATAATGGTACTTTATAATACTTTAGTGTTTCTGTAAGGTGAGTAGTAATATTCTTTCATTTCTGATTCTAGGAATTTGAATTTCTTCTCTTTTATCAGTCTAAAAGGTTTGTCACTTTTGTTGATCTTTTCAAAGAACCAGCTTTTGGTTTTATTGGTTTTCTTTTTTGTTTTTCTATTCCTTATTTCATTAATTTCTACTCTTTATTATTTTCTTCCTTCTGCTTATTTTAGGCTTAAACGTCATAAAAAAAAAAAAAAACCCTCAATGTTACATTAGTTTCAGGTGTACAATATAATGATTGACAAGTCTATACAACACGTCTATATGTTATGCTCAATAAATTTTACATGGTAGAAATAATATAGGGTGGGGATGCCTGGGTAGCTCAGTTGGTTAAGCATCTGACTCTTGATTTCAGCTTGGGTTATGAACTCAGGGTCATAGGATTGAGCTCCCCATTGACCTCTGTGCTGAGTGTGGAGCCTGCTTGAGACTCTCTCTCTCTATCCCTCTCTGCCCTTCCCTCATGCTCTCTCTCTCTCTCTCAAAATAAATAAATTAAAAAAAAATAATACAAGGTATATTCTCTGACCACAATAGAATGAAATTAAAAATCAACAACAAAAAGAAATTTGATCAGAGAATATATCTTGTATTATTTCTGTCATTTAAAATTTTTGAGGTTTATTTTATGGCCTAGCATATTATCTATCCTAGAAAATGTTCCATATGTCCTTGAGGAAAATATCTATTCTGCTGTTGAGGAAAATATCTATTCTGCTATTCTTTTCTAGATGTCTGTTAGGTTTAACTGATTTTTAGTGGTGGTCAAGTTTTCTGTTTCTTTGTTGATCTTCTGCCTAGTTGTTCTAGCCATTATTAAGGAATGGGTATTAAAGTCTCCCAATTTCTATTAGGTTTTTATTTTATTTTATTTATAACTAACACATAACATTATTTACTTCACTGAAAGCCTTATGGTACATACCAGGTTTAATAGAATTGACCTCAGTTTTGTTCACACTGACTCCAGTGAGTTGTATTTGGGTTTTCTATGCTGAGACTACTTGATTTCTGCTGTTGCTGTTGGTTTGTTTTCTTTCAGGATCAAGGTGGGTACTTTCATATAAAATCTTATTTTTAGTTCCTTCTCTGGCAATTCTTTTCTCGATTTTTAGCCTTGCATAATTATACTTAAAATGGAACCAGCTTCCTAAAGCCACCAAGATAAATCTTCCTACTCCAACATCACATGATCTTCTAATTCTACTAAAATGCCCAAGGCCAGCCACAGAAGATCCTAATGAACCATACAATATTGAATCCCATGCACAGGGAATGTTTTCCACATCTAAAATTCCTAGGAGCTTAAAGGGCTTCCGCTTTGCTGGTTTGCCAGGCAGTGGTGTGGCGGCCATGGGCTCTAGTACCCAATTTTTATTGTTGAATTGCCTCAGCTTTTATTTCTGTCGTGACATACCTTTTTCATTCTTTTACTTTCAACCTATTTGTATCTTTGAATCTAAAATGTGTCTCTGGTGGATAGCATATAGTTGGATCTTGTTTACTTTAGTCTGACAGTCTCTGCCTTTTGATTGGGTTATTTATTCCACTCACATTTAGTGTTGTTGTTGATATAATTGAACTATGTCTGCCATTTCATTTCTAGTTTGCTGTGTGTTTCATGAATTTGTGTTCCTCTGTACCTTTATTTTTATTTTTTTAAATGTTTGTTTATATTTGGGGGAGAGAGAGTGAGAGTGTGAGTGGGGGAGGGGCAGAGAGAGAGGGAGACACAGAATCTGAATCAGGCTCCAGGCTCTGAGCTGTCAGCTGTCAGCACAGAGCCTGACGCAGGACTCCAGCTCACGAGCTGTAAGATCATGACCAGAGGCCAAAGTCCAGCGCTTAACTGACTGAGCCACCCAGGTGCCCCAACTTTTTTTTTAATTAAAAAAAACTTTTATTTTAGAGAGAGCATGAGTGGGGGAGGGGCGGGGGGGGAGAGAGAGAGAGAGAGAGAGAGAAAGAGAGAGAGAAAGAGAAAGAGAGAATTCTAAGCAGGTTCCATCCCATGGCCCTAGTATGACCTGAGCCAAAATTAAGAGTTGGACACTCAACAAACTGAGCCACCCAGGTGCCTTTTCTCTGCACCTTCTTAACTGCCTTCTTTTGCATTAAGTAAATATTTTTCAATGTAGCACTTTGATTTCTTTAATGATTTTTTTTCACTGTTTCTTTTAGTTACTTCGTTAGTGGTTGCTGTAGGGTTTACCATATACATAAACATCTTAACTTATTGGAATCACAAACTGTTTAGATTATACTAAATTCCAGTGAGATACAGAAACATAACTCTTCTGTAGCTCTAAATAACATACACATGCAACACTCACTTCAGTGAACTTTATTTGCCAAAAGCACACTAAAAAGGAGAATTTCATGTATTTCCTGAGAAAGTAAGGATGCATTAGAAACAGGACCCTAATTTTATTTACTTTATCATGTCTGGAGCTAAGACTAGGTGAGAATGGGGAAATAGTCTGTTTAGAGTTTAGATACATTTTGTTTGTTAAGAGATTCTGTCACAGGTGGGTGTTAAACACAGCATTCTAGATCCTGCTCCATTCTTCGGTGAGCTGATAGCCTACGGCTCAAAATATATTGAGCTCATTGTCTCTTGATGCTTGCATGTTGAGCTTTGTAACAAATAAAGAGTATGGTGCAAAAGGAATAGCACTAATTGGTAAATGTAATTTTGAGAGAAGGACACAGTAGTTTGATGTGGAATGGATGAAGGTGTGTTCATTTATGTCTGGAGTCAGTGTTGATTTGCGGAAAATCATCTTGTCCTGTGCTCCATCTTTTGCATCTCATTTTCTCCCACCAAGGTAGGGGCTGCTAATTGTGGCCTGTTTTTATTCACGCAGATAAGGGACTATTTCTGGCATATGACTCCTAGGAGAAAAGAAGCCAACCTTGAGCTCAGCCCTCTGTCCTGAATCAAGCTCTTGGGCTGTAAAACAGGACCTCCTTAGTGGGCCCCAGGTGCATGCTCTGAGAGTGTCAATTGAGGCCTCCCAGGTGTGGGGCCTCAACTTTTGTAAACACTGGGTTTTATAGGAATGTGAATAGCCAACTTAAGGAACCTTGTAAATGGTGAGTTAGTTGGAAAAGATCTTATACATATCTGGTGACCTTATTTTGAATGTTCTTTTGGAAAACAATTAGTCTTTTTGCTTGTTAATTACATTGATGTTTTTCTCTTTCTTTTTTTTCTTCTTTTTTAAAAAAGTTTATTTATTTTGAGAGAGAGAGAAGGGCAGAGAAAGGGAGAGACAGAATCCCAAGCAGGCTTTGCTCTATTAGCACAGAGCCTGACATGGGGCTTGAACCCACAAACCTTGAGATCATGACCTGAGCTGAGATTGAAAACTGGATTCTTAACAGATGAGCCACCCAGGCGACATGATATTTTTTTTCCTTCCTTCCTTCCTTCCTTCCTTCCTTCCTTCCTTCCTTCCTTCATGTTTATTTAATTTTGAGAGAGAGAGACAGAGAGCGCAAGTTGCAGAGCGGCAGAGAGGGAAGGAGACAGAGGAGCCAAAGCACGTTCCAAACTGTCAGCACAGAGCCTGACATGGGGCTCAAACCCACAAACTGTGAGATCATGACCTAGCTGAAGTTGGATGCTTAACTGACTGAGCCACCCAGGTGACCCTGTTTTTCTCTTTCTTAATGAATTATGGCAAGTACTTACTTGAACATTTTGGAGGTGGTTTGGAGGGACTGTTTTTGTGACCGAGCCAGTGATACTAGAGGAGCTGTTTCTGGGTGACTAGAGGTAATTAAGAGCCCTGGGCCTTGAGGTAAGTTGAAAGGGCTTGATTCTGAGCAGACAGTTGTAGGTGAAATTGGCAGTTTCTTCCAGAGTGTTCTAGCCCTTGGTCCCAGGTGTGTGAGTGAATGGCCCCCACGTGGTAGGAAAACAAATTCTCTCCTCTTTTTAGGTCCACAGTCCTTCAACATTCTGTTTCTCTAAATGTGTATATACACAGCAAAGTCCTGTTGTTTGCGCTTGTGCCACCAGTAATTAATTGGATCTCCTTTCCTATAATTCTGTGGTGTGGTAAATTAACTTTAGGTTTTTAAACTTAGCATTAACTTTTTTATGGCTCTCGGAGATGAGCCATCTGACATATGTCCTTTATTCTGCTAGTCTTTTAATCAGCAGATCCTACCCTGTGCCTTTTCCAGTTTCTTATTACGTAAGCATCAAAAACCTGGGAAGAGAGAGATTCAGAGAGAGAAAGAATGAGTAAGCGAAAGGGTGGTATATTTGTGTGAGATAGACTTGAGATCCTTTCTTTAGAAGCCTCTGGTCTTAGGAGCATTTCTTTATTCTTCTGTTTCTGTCACTGCTTCCTTGTCTTTACATCTGTTTCTAAATGCTAGGAGTTGAGAACCAGAGGGGCAGTCAAGATGACCTAGAATTACTGCTGTTTTAGTAGGTCAGAAAGAAAGGTATTTCCAGTTGATTCATTAGATAACTGGGTCAGAGGGTTGGGAAGGGGCTAGAGTCTATAGCAGTCCAAAGCCTAGCTATCACTCCTGGGCCTTTGCTCTTTCCCAGCCAGCTCTTCTCCTTCTCTGGCTCTCTGGAGATGGCCTGCTTTTGCTGGTACAACTGTCCTTGGTCCTTTAGGGATGTGCTGCTCCCTAATTGTCATTGATCCCAAGGTAAGACAAAAAGTTTCATTTTCACTTGAGAAAAGGTTGATTTTTTTTTTCTTCTTGAAAAGGAACTCTCGCTAGATAGACACTTAATCATGACTTAGTTCACAAATGCTGGGGTTTTAAAAAAATTTTTTTAATGTTTTTATTTATTTTTGAGAAAGAGAAAGACAGAATACTAGTGAGGGAGGGACAGAGGGAGAGGGAGACACAGAATCCAAAGCAAACTCCAGACTCTGAGCTGTCAGCACAGAGCCCAACGCAGAGTTTGAACTCACGAACCGTGAGATCATGACCTGGGCCGAAGTCAGATGTTTAACTGACTGAGCCACCCAGGTGCCCCTCACAAATGCTGGTTTCTAAATGTAACTTCTATAAATCCTAGCCACAAATGGGATCAATAGGCATAATTTAGATCCTTAATTCCTTTCCTTTTTCCATCCAGCATCTAGGGCACTTAAAAAAGTCTTTTAAAATTGTGGGCAGTTCTTCACCTTATCCCTTAATTTTCTCTCTCCATTTTTCTTTCCGAAAAATTGGGCTGGAACTCTGGTCATATAACTCAGATATTCTAACCCCGTAGAACACAGTAGATTGTTAATCTGTTAGTGGGTTCTAGAACCTATTATAATTGGGTAACAATATATCATCCTGGTCAGCAAACCCAACAGGCTTCTCTTCAGTAGGTGAAATTTTAGTTTTCTTTGGATTATTGTGAACAAAAAGAGGAGTGTTTTGGGCTCCATAGGAGTGTAATCACTCAATTAAATTCTCAGATTTATACCAGATACCACATACTATACTTCGTCTTTCCTATGGGACTTTGATCTTACAGATTAGCGGTGCCAGGATCACAGAACCTTAAAAGCTAAAAGAACTGAAGACGCCATCTACTCTGGTCTGCTTCCCAAAGCAGAAATCTCACTTATTGGGGTCACAGCCTGCCTCTCCTTGAATACTTAGTGAAAATAGTGCTTAATACTTTAGGATATAGACTATTCAGTTTTTTAAATAACGAGAATCATAGGGCATCTGGCTGGCTCAGTTGGTGGAGCATGTGACTTGTGATCTTGGGGTTGTAAGTTCGAGTCCAACTTTGGGTGTAGAGATCACTTAAAAAAATAAAATCTTTGTAAAAATGTTGAGAATCTTTTCCTCATGTTGGAATCTTCCTCTTTATAACCTGAACCTTTAGATGCAACACCAAAAAATGTACTCTGTCTTCTATATATTAACTTCTTCAAAGGGCTAAGATGTATACTACTGCCTTTCTGTACTATCCTTTCTTCCTTCAGTTGTTATTCATTTGTCATGGTTTTTAAAATATCTGGCATACTGTGATTGTCCTTTAGATATATATTTAAAAAAATTTTTTTTACATTTATTTATCTTTTGAGAGACATAGACAGAGCACAAGTTGGGGAGGGACAGAGAGAGAAGGAGACACAGAATCCAAAGCTGGCTCCAGGCTCTGAGCTGTCAGCACAGAGCCTGACGCGGGGCTCGAACTCACAAACCCTGAGATCATGACCTGAGCAGAAGTCGGATGCTTAACCGACTGAGCCACCCAGGCGCCCCGATAGTGAAAATCTTAAGCAGGCTCCACGCCCATCTCAGACAGTGAGATCATGACCTGAGCCGAAATCAAGAGTTGGACATTTAACCAACTGAGCCACCCAGCCACCCCTGAACTTTTCTTTAACCTAAATGAAACTCTTTATCCTTACTATATTGTTTTAACTTTATTTATTTTGAGAGAGCGAGAGCAAGCAGGGAAGGGGCAGAGAGAGAGAGACAATCCCAAGCAGGCTCTCTGCTGTCAGCTCAGAGCCCGACACAGGGCTGAGCCCACAAACCACAAGATCATGACCTGAGCCAAAATCAAGAGTCAGACAATCAGCTGAGCCACCCAGGTGCTCCACTCTTTATCCTTATTAAATATATCTTGTTCATTGCAGCTCATCATTCTAGTTTATCGGGATATTTTTTGAGTCCTGATGATGTCATTCTGTGTATTGGTTTTCTTTTGCAGCTTTGTATCATCAGCACATTTGATAACTATGCCTTCTAAATTTTTGTCCAGATGCTTTGATCTAATCCTGACTCTGCTACTGATTTGGTGGATGATTTGGGAATATTTTCTCTCCTTTTTGGGTTTTGGCTTGCTGCTATTATATAAAATGGCCTCAAAAACTGGGAAAAAAAAAACCTCCTTAAGAATCAACTGCAAAGCTCTTTGTAAAGAATAAATTTGTGAAGAAAAAACTGTGGGTGGGGAATCATCAGCCAGGGCCAGACTAGAAAAATAAAATCCTTTTATAGAAAAATCAGAGACAACAATCTTCATAGAATGGTTCAAGTCTTCCTCTGTCCTCCTACTCTCCCAAAACCCCAAGAGGGAATTTACCAGTTGAAATAAATTAAAAAATAATAACATAAAAAAGAAAAAAAAAAGAAGGAAAAAAAGATGGTTGCAAGCGTTAGTTCTTATTATATTGAGAAATTAAAACCTAACAGAGAACATTGAAGAGGCGGTTTGGAGTGAGGGTAGGTGGGAGAGCTTTACTGAGAAAGAAGATGCTCTTTACTGTTTTCTCTTTTAATTAGTAGTAAGCTTGGTGGTCACAGTAAAGGCTCTTCTGAGTTGGGGTCCATAGGGAGAGAAGGAAAGTCACTGCTGCCTGCTATTTCTCCTCTAAACAAGCCTTGCCTTGTGCATTGCCTTTCCCCTGGGTTCTTAAAGAAGGTGTGTGATCATCTAAAACTGAAACTGAGGCAGCGTTTTAAGCAGGCAATTAATGACATGGTAAGAATTTTTAGCTTCAGTACATTAATTGTTAAATGAATTGTGTCTGCATTTTACTGTCATTTTACTGTGATATCAGCCTAATTACATATATAGTGTTACAGAGTGGAAGATAATAATAAGCAGAATTATGCACTCAGTGATCAGACTTCAGGAATTTCTAACACTGAAGAAAGATTTTCTTCTTAAACTGTCTCTTGCTGTTCTTTTTATGTGTAGGTTTTGATTAATTTTACCTCGATTATACATTTCTCCCTGGGGCCCAGATATTGTGCATGCTCTAGCAAAGTGGGCTTCTATTGTAAGAGGTTTAATGAGATTTTTTGTTCTAATTGGTTTCCATATAATTTCTTTTAAAACCAATAACATGTGAGGGGGATGTCAAACACAGGGTGCAATAATGCATTTTCACTGCCCTGAACACCAAAAAACATTAATTTCTCTCTCATTTGACATTATTTTCATATAATGAAAATTCTCGGTCTCAAGGAAGTTCCAGAGACAGTGGTTCTCATTGATCTCCCCTTTCCTTTATTTATGTTGGTGACATCCCTGAAAAGGCAGCGGGATTGCTTACCTGTAGTTGGAACTCAGTCTGGGTAGAAGGGAGTGAAAGATTTCTGACTAGGGTTTTGACTGTGCATCATCTTCCTTATGGGATAATTTTCTAATTGGGATTCAGATAGGGATGGATTAAAGACCGTTCCTTTGCCCATTTAATCGGAGTTAATTTCCTACTTGAAAAATGTGAACTATTTGATAAGTTCTAAAAAGTACTATATTAATTTGTATTTGTTATAAAGCTTGATCCTAAAATGAATATCTGTGAGCCACTCTCACTAATCAATAGAATGTTACCAACTCACTGAAAACCTTTCTATTTTAATTATACATATAGTAAAATGCAAAATCGTAGGTGTGTAATTGGACAGCTTTTTACGTATGTATATACCTCTGTAATACCATCCAGTTCAAGACCTAGAGCCTTCCCATTGCTCCAGAAAGTGCCTTGTGACTCTCCTTTTCCCCAGAATTGTGCACTTTTCTGACTTCTTTCACCATAAATTAGTTTTTCCTGTTTTTGAGTTTCATGTAAACAGAATCATATAGAAGATCCTCTTTTGTGACTCTCTTCTCACACTCAATAAGTTTTTGAAATTCATCCACTTTGTTGTGTATATTATTTCATTCCTTTTTAAAAAATATAAACATTTTTATGATTTTTTTAAGTTTTATTTATTGAAGTAATCTCTGCACCCAACATAGGGCTCAAACTCACAACCCTGAGATCAAGAGTCGCTTGCTCAAGCCAGCCAGGGCCCCCCAAATTTAGACAGTTTTGAACTCTGGTAAAAAAAAAGATATAAAATTTACAATCTTAAGTGTTTTTAGGTATACAGTTTAGTAGCATTAAGTGTTTTCACATTGTTCTACAATAGATCTCTAAGGCTTTTTCATCTACTCTATACCCATTTAAAAAACAGCCCCCCCCCCCATTTCCCCTCCTCCATGTCCCTGGCAACCACCATTCTACTTTCTGTTTCTATGAATTTAACTACTTTAGATATCTCCTATATGTGGAATCAACACAGTATTTGTCTTTTTGTGACTGATTTATTTCACTTAGCATAATGACCTCAAAGTTCATTCATGTTGGATCATATGAAAGGATTCTCTTCCTTTTTAAGGCTAAATAACATTCCATTGTATGTATAAACTGCATTCTGTTTATTTATCTGTTGGTGGACATTTCAGTTGTTTTCACATTTTGGCTGTTATGAATAATGCTGCTATGAACATGGGTGTGCAAAGATCTAGTATATGTAGTTCATTCCTTTTTATTGCTGAGTAGTATTTTATTTTGTAAATATAACACAGTTTATTCTCCCCATTTCTTTATCAGTTGGATTCTCTAAACTTCTAGTCTTACTTGTTATCTTCTGTGCCTCTCTTTCTCTTGCTCTTTCCTGTGTTCATTCCCTTCACTGGCTCCCTTAATACCTGCAGAATAAAATTTAATCTCTGTAGCATGGCATACAGTTCCATTCTTTTTAAAAAAAATGTTTTTAAGTTTATTTATTTTTGAGAGCGAGAGAGCAAGCAAGCACAAGTGGGGGGGGGGGCAGAGAGAGAGAGAGAGAGAGAGAGAGAGAATCCAAAGTGGGCTCCAGGCTCTGAGCTGTCAGCACAGAACCCACGAACTGCAAGATCATGACCTGAGCTGAAGTCAGTGCTCGATTAACTGAGCCACCCAGGCACCCCATAGTTCCATTCTTAATATGCTTTCTGGATTCTGTGTCCTCACCACAGCTATGCCAGACCACATAGAGTTCTCTGGACAAAACAATGACACTTACAGTTGTCTGGACAGTTTCCTACTCCAGACCCTACACACACACACACACACACACACACACACACACACACACACACGTTTCCTCCCTGCCTTAGATGTCCTTCCCCAGGTTGTCAGCTTACCTCCTGAAATAGTACACGTTGATCATTGCTTTTAGAGCCAGGTCTATCCATACTACAGTAATAACTATTTGTGTATCTTTTTTACTAGGCTGTGAGCTCTTTGAAGGCAGGCAGCATCCATGTCTAACTCCATAACACAGTGCCTGTGTTCATTGAATATCTGTTGAACATAGATCTATAAACAGAGTTCTGCTCTTTTAGACAAGTGGGTATTCAGGATACTGGCTGGGCCTGATCTGGAATGGGCTGGGAATAATATTAATTCCTTTACTGTTGGGCTGATGAATATTAATTCACTTACTGTTGGGAGGGAACCCATAGAACAATCCAGAGACCACATTTCAGAGAATCACTGAACAAAAGTGCCAGTCAGACTCTCCAAAAGAGAAATGGACTGAAGGCCAGAGTGTAAGAGTTCAGAAACAGGTCATAGGTGCAAGCCAGGGATAATAGAGCAAAAAGGTTTGGAGAGGAGGGTAAGGATTAAAATCTAGAGGAAAATGCCCTAGGCCAAATAGGGTCTCTACAACAGCTTTTCTCAAGTTGTGAGCATAGTCAGGGTGAAGTGTGAAAAGCATGACTTTCTCTGTACAGTTGAATAAGTGTTGAATGTTTCATGGGATCCATCATTGGAGGTCAAGCAGGTCAGTAAAGAGAAAACCACTTTGATACAGCCAGCAGATGCCTGGGACTCTGTCACGTGCTTTAACTTATAGGAGTTTGCTTAAAAAAAAAAGAGAGAGAAAGAGAGCCTTTCAAGACTAGTAAATAAAGGAAAAAAAAAAGCTAGAAATGGGAATATTAAGGGAAAGACTTAAAGTGCCATGAGCTTCCTTTGCAAAGAAAAGGGCAGTTCTTCTGGTCTCGAATATGGCCAAGCAGAGAGGGTGGCTGGGAAGGAGGAGATAAGAAGATAACTTTCTTATACCTTCTTAGCTAGTGTATATCACTTTGTCTTTGAAAATTGAAGGCATTCAGAATTATCAGCCTGTTGGTATTCTTCAGACTGGTGAAGCTGTTGGGGCCTAGGGAAAATGGGTCATTGTTTAAAGAAGGAATGAAGAAAGGAGGGAGAGGAGAGAAGGATGGAGTAAAGGTTTCTTTGAGCTAAGTTTCACTGCAGTGATACGTGCATCCCCCTCTACCCTTTGCTTATTCTGAAATCAGAAGCTCTCTTTGCCCCTGTTGTCAATTATTAAGGATCTTCTCCTTGGGTTTTGGTAATATCTGTGACCCACAATTGTCACTCCTAGTGCTGTTTTCTTTTCATGAGTCATTTAGCAATTATTTATGGATTTCACTAAACTGACCTAGATTTAGAACTCTTGTGGTTAAGACCTCCATGCCTATTGACATGTACCTCAGCCCCATAACCCTTAGCTCTTTGGGTGTTCAAGGGACTGTAATTTGATTTGAAAAGCTCGGTGGTCTTTTTCTTCAGAAATCAGTGTTCTACTAAGGCTGACAATTCATTGTCTCCTGGATAATTTTGAGTCAGGATAACAAATTAGAGTTTGGGATACATTACAGATGATAAATGCGACTTCCTTAAAGGGAAATCCATTTGTTTTGCTTAGTGTTTCTGTGATTAATTACTTGCCAGATTAAATTGCTCCATAAAAATGCATAGTATTTTATTCGATTGCTCTTCATGGTGATTAATTAGGCCATACTGTTGCTTTGTATGTTAATTATGCTGACATTTTTTTTTTTCTCTTCTCTAGTTTAATTAATACAGCATATACTTGAAAGATTGTTTTTGGGATGGGACACTATCTTAGGAAGAACGAAGCCCTGTGTAGCTTTTAGGCTGGTATTAAAGAGTAAGACCTCAAATTTTGTGTGCTCTCTACCGATTCTTGTCTGTATCTGTGACTTGCAGAAAGTGCACTAACTGCAAACGAGTCAGGAAGAGCTCTGCTTGGTTTCCCTGTAATTATTAAAGGTGATATACTGAAGATTCTTGGCTCAATTGAAAAGTGATTAAGAATATAGAGGAGAAGCTACTGATGCAATGTGTGGTGTAAAACAAGTGTAAAGCTAAATGCTAGTGTGTGGGGGTAGAAAGAGTTTGTTCCCTAGGCTGCTGCAGGGGGCCAGTGAGGAAATCAGGCATATTTAACATTTTTATTAATGATCCAGGGCTGAAAGTATAAACACTGTTAATGAAGTTTGTAAGTGATCCTGATTTGGAGATATTTCCTGCACCCAGGAGGGTGGAGAAATGATATAGATGGACCCGGAAGAGAAGCATCACAGTTATTCTATTGGGAAAATGCATATCTGCTTTGTAGAAATGACATGCATAGAACCAGGCAGGTTTTTTTTTTTTTTTTAAGTTTTATTTATTTTGAGAGAGAGAAAGCGTGGGCGATGCACATGAACTAGTGGGGAGGCGGGGCAGAGAGAGAGGAGGGGAGAGAGAATCCCAAGCAGCCTCTGCTCTGTTGCTGTCACTGCAGAGCCCGATGCAGGCTGTGTCTCATGAACCATGAGATCATGACCTGAGCCAAAATCAAGAGCTGAGCCACTCGGGTGCCCCCAGGGAGATGTTTTCAAAAGTAGATCTTCCAGCAGTCCACTCCTAGGTACTTACCCAAGTGAAATGAAAACTTGGATTGAACACATGTTTGCAGTGGCTTTATCCACACATTCTCTGGACACTGGAAACAACCCAAATGACCCTCTACTAGGAATTAAATAAATAAACTTGTCTACCCATATAATGAAATACTACTTAGCAATAAAAAGGAAAGAACTGATACATACAGCAATGTGTATGAATTCAGTTGCTTTATACAGTATGAAAGAAACTTGACTCAAAAGGCTACATAGCAGAGCCCTGGCTGGCTCAGTCAGTGGAGCTTGGGACTCTTGATCTCAGGGTTGTGAGCCTGAGATCATTTGAGCCCCATATTGGGTGTAGAGATTAGTTAAAAATAAAATCTTAAAAAAAGAAAAAAGCCTACATAGTGTATGATTCCATATATATGACTTTCTGGAAATGGCAAAATTGTAGGGACAGAATTCAGATCAGCCAGGGGCTAAGGTTGGGACCAAGGGCACAGAGGAACTTTTTGGGTGATGAAATTGTTCTGTATCTTGATTGTGGTGTTTGATTATGTGACTGTATGCATTTTTCAAGACTTGTAGATCAGACATTAAAAAGGGTAAATTTTACTGTATGCAAATTATACCTTAGTTTAAAAATTAGAAAAAAAAAAAAAAAGGGCACCTGGGTGGCTTAGTTGGTTAAGTGTGGGACTTCATCTCAGGTCATGATCTTGCAGTTTGGGCTCAGAGCCTGGAGCCTGCCTGCTTCAGATTCCGTGTCTCCCTCTCTCTCTTCCCCCTCCCCCGCTCATGCTTGCTCTCTCTCTGTCTCTCTCTCAAAAGTAGATAAATATTAAAAAAAAATTGTTTTTAATTAGAAAAAAGATGTCTTCACAAGGAAGGGTAGGAAACTTAGCTTTTGACCATTGCTGCCATACTTTTCATGTGGCAACTTATTGAAAACAATTTGAGTAACAGGAGCTACAATTAGAGGACTTGGATTTTCTTCATGTTGCTTCCAAATTCCAAGAGTTTTTATTCATTTTTGAGTGGAAGCAGAGGGAGGGTGGGTTGTGGTGGTTTTCCTTGGATGTTAGCATAATTAAACATGTGCCCTGATAAGATTGTTTTGAAAAAGAAATCATAGATAAGGAGCTCTTGGACCTTGTTGATAGCCATGTGACATAGACAAGAGGATCATTTGCCCAATTTATGAGTTGAATCCAATTATTTGAGGTTGTGTGGATTTAGTTTTAGGTTTTGTTTACTTGCTCTGTCTGGGCCCTCCCACTGTGGAATTGTTATTAGACCTACATAGTGCCCACATATTTCTGTCCCAGAGCTAATCTCCCAGACAACTTCCACGCCTCTCTGCTTTTGGACTGGAGCAAGAAGCTTTGTCATGCTATGAGTTTTGTAAAGCAGGTTTGTACAATGTCAGGGACCCAGGGATAGGTGAACCACAAATGCTGAGCCATTGCTGATGGCTGCTATGCCTCTTTCCTCTCTTTCCCCCATGTCTCCAGTGATCTGAACTGTGTTTATCGTGCTTGCTTCTCATGTCCAACTTGGAGCACCTCCCTGAATGCCAGACTATTTGATAATCTATTCACTGTCCCTAAAAATAGTCCAGTGGGGGAAATTATATAGTGGCAGAAATTATATGGTGGTAGACTTATTGCACTACTTATAGCAATAACAGTACAGCTATGTGGCTGCAGCTTAGTGTGCTAACATGCTGACTACCCCCGAGCCGATGTGTGGCCATCATTCTGGCCGAGAGCAGGCAGATTACATTTAGCAAGCTGCTGATTCCCGGAGTGACTTGTTGAGCCAACATCGCTGGGTCTTTCAGTGTTTTCAGCTAAATGATTTTCAGCACTGGACCTGAAGGGGCTGCTGTGCTCCCCAACCAAGACTGCATCTGTGGAAAACCTCATATTGATTTGTATCCCTGTTTTTTAAAATCTGTCCCTTCTTCTCCTCCTAGTGTGATAAATAATGCAGATACACTAGATGAAGTCTGCTATTGGAGCAGAACTCTAATCATATTGCTTAGGGTTGAAATAAACTAATTTAATCAGAACTAGGACTTTCTCAAATCACCATCTATATCAAGTAGCATATTCTTATTCTGACTTGGCACGTTCGCCAGTACTTGCAGGGTGTAGCAAGTAGCGATTTAAAAAGTTGTAACCTTGTAAAAAAGGAAAGCTTTTAGTAGGGAAAGAAATCATAAGACAACATATACAATTTTTGACTGGATAAATGAAACGTTATGAGATAAAGCTTATGGCGGCAGTGTATCATGCCTTAATACTGCATTTTTTTTTTTCAACGTTTTTATTTATTTTTGGGACAGAGAGAGACAGAGCATGAACGGGGGAGGGGCAGAGAGAGAGGGAGACACAGAATCGGAAACAGGCTCCAGGCTCCGAGCCATCAGCCCAGAGCCTGACGCGGGGCTCGAACTCACGGACCGCGAGATCGTGACCTGGCTGAAGTCGGACGCTTAACCGACTGCGCCACCCAGGCGCCCCTTAATACTGCATTTTTATGCCCTTTCTGTCCAAAAGGGACTTAAGGGGTAATTTACTGACTGTATAATAGTAGATACGCAGCACTCCATCCAGGTGGGAAATGCAGGTCTGTTTTGGCCAACTCTTAATTAGTCCGTGATTACTTATAATGTGTTTCCTGTGAACCATCTCTGTGCCTTTACCTCCTGACCTGCATTAATAGATAGTACCACATGACAAGACTTCATAGGGGGGATGGCATGGCAGTTAAGACTCTGGAAGAACATCTGAAGGCCCAGGTACAATCACGTTGTACCTGAGATAGAATGTGACCAGGGTAGCTGTGTTTCATTTGAAAAGCTCCAAGAGATGACAGACTATTGCTTACCATCCGTTATTTGCTTCTGGAGAGTTTCTGAAGCATTCCCTCTCTCCTGTGCAGTCATGAAGGTCACTCCAGGAAGGAAGAGGCCACTCTCAGCACTAAACCAAAACTCAATACAGGAGTATTGAGCACATTTACCCACTAGAGTCTAGGGGCCATTGACTTTGGTCGAGACTGATGTTCTTCCTTCTGTCTGATCTTTCAAGCAAGGGCTTTATCCTCGAGAAAAGAAACCCTTTTCCCTACCTCTTGAGTACGCTTCCAGAGATAGTATTTACATGTAGAAGTATGTTCTGTTTTAACCCTGATTCAAAATTCTCAGCATACTAGCAAGTGAAGAGAACTTCCTTAACCTGATAAAGAACATCTGTGAAAAACCTAGAGCAATCATACTTTTTTTTTTTTCTAATTTAATTTATTTTTTTTAACTTACATCCAAGTTAGCGTATAGGCCAACAATGATTTCAGGAGTAGATTCCTTAATGCCCCTTACCCATTTAGCCCATTCCTCCTCCCACGACCCCTGCAGTAACCCTCTGTTTGTTCTCCATATTTAAGAGTCTCTTGTGTTTTGTCCCCCTCACTGTTTTTGTATTATTTTTGCTTCCCTTCCCTTATGCTCATCTGTTTTGTATCTTAAACTCCTCATATGAGCAAAGTCATATGATATTTGTCTTTCTCTAATTTCGCTTAGCATAATACCCTCTAGTTCCATCCACGTAGCTACACATGGCGAGATTTCATTCTTTGTTATTGCCGAGTAATACTCCATTGTATATATATATGTACCACATCTTCTTTATCCATTCATCCATCGATGGACATTTGGGCTCTTTCCATACTTTGGCTATTGTTGATAGTATTGCTATAAACATTGGGGTGCATGTGTCCCTTCAAAACAGCATTCCCTTGGATAAATACCTAGTAGTGCAATTGCTGGGTCATAGGGTAGTTCTATTTTTAATTTTTTGAGGAACCTCCATACTGTTTTCCAGAGTGGCTGCACCAGTTTGCATTCCCACCAGCAATGCATGAGAGATCCCTCTTTCTCTGCATCCTTGCCAACATCTGTTGTTTCCTGAATTGTTAATGTTAGCCATTCTGATAGGTATGAGGTGGTATCTCATTGTGGTTTTGACTTGTATTTCCCTGATTAAGAGTGACGTTGAACATTTTTTCATGTGTCGGTTGGCCATCTGCATGTCTTTTTTGGAGAAGTGTCTATTCATGTCTTTTACCCATTTCTTCACTGGATTATTTGTTTTTTGGGTGTTGAGTTTGATAAGTTCTTTATAGGTTTTGGATACTAACCCTTTATCTGATATGTCGTTTGCAAATTTGGATACTAACCCTTTATCTGATAACCTTATTATGTAATAATAATAACCTTTATTAAGTCTCCCATTCCGTTGGTTGCCTTTTAGTTTTGCTGATTGTTTCCTTTGCTGAAGCTTTTTATTTTGATGAGGTCCCAATAGTTCATTTTTGCTTTTTTTTCCCTTGCCTCTGGAGATGTGTTGATTAAGCAGTTGCTGCGGCCAAGGTCAAAGAGGTTTTTGCCTGCATTCTCCTTGAAGATTTTGATGGCTTCCTGTCTTACATTTAGGTCTTTCATCCATTTTGAGTTTATTTTTGTGTATGGTGTAAGAAAGTGGTCCAGGTTCATCTCCCTCCATGTTGTGCAGTTTTCCCAGCACCACTTGCTGAAGAGACTGTCTTTATTCCATTGGATATTCTTTCCTGCTTTGTCAAAGATTAGTTAGCCATATGTTTGTGGGTCCATTTCTGGGTTCTCTATTCTGTTCCATTGATCTGAGTGTCTGTTTTTGTGCCAGTACCATACTGTCTTGATGATTACAGCTTTGTAATACAGCTTGAAGTCTGGTGTAGCGATCATACTTAATGGTGAAAGACTGAATGCTTTTTGCCTAAGATTAGGAACCAAGTGGGGATGTCTGCTCTCACCACCTCTATTCATCATTGTGTTGGAGGTTCTAGCCAGAAAAAGAAACATAAGGCATTTATATTGGAAAGAAAGAGATAAATTGTCTTCACTCTCTGGCCACATGTCTGTCCAAGTAGAAAACCTGATGGACTTTACAAAAAGCTGCTAGAAGGGGCACCTGGGTGGCTCAGGCAGCTAAGCATCCAACTTCAGCTCACATCATGATCTCACGGTTCATAGGTTCGAGCCCCACATCGGGCTTAGTGCTAATAGCTGAGAGCCTGGAGCCTTCTTTGGATTCTGTGTCTCCCTCTCTCTCTGCCCCTCTTCCACTTATACTCTGTCTCTCATAAATAAACGTTAAAAAAAAAAACAAAACAACACCTGCTAAAATGAGTGAGTTTAGTGAAGTTGTTTTCCCTTGGTAGTAAATTCCAGAGATGATGCTTAGTTCATTTTTTTTTCAACATTTTCTTTTCTTTTCTTTTCTTTTTTCTTTTCTTTTCTTTTCTTTTCATGTTTATTTATTTTTGAGAGAGAGCAGCAGAGAGCAAGAGAGACAGAGAATCCAAAGCAGGCTCCGTGCTGTTGCACAGAGCCCAGTGCAGCGCTTGAACTCACGAACCCAACGAACCATGAGATCATGACCTGAGCCGAAGTCAGACGCTTAACTGACTAAGCCACCCAGGTGCCCCTCAGTTCAGTTTTAATTCTTCCTGTTAGTATCAGCAGCAATCTATCAAATGCATCATTTCTTTATTCACTAAAGACTAAACATTTTGAAGGGAATTTCAACCTTTAGTGTTTTTAATTTTCCAGGACCCCATTATTATAATGATTTTTTAAAAAATTTAAATTCCAGTTAGTTAACATATAGTGTGATACTGGTTTCAGGAGTAGAATTTAGTGATTCATCACTTACATGTAACACCCAGTGCTCATCCCAACAAGTACCCTCCTTAATGCCCATTAACCATTTAGCCCATCCCCCTACCCATCTCCCCTCCAGCAACCTCAGTTTGTTCTCTATATTTAAGAGTCTCTTATGGTTTGCCTCTCTCTTTGTTTTTATCTTCTTTTTCCTTCACCAGATATCATACGATATTTGTCTTTCTCTGACTGATTTATTTCACTTAGCACAATACACTCTAGTTCCATCTATGTTGTTGCAGATTGCAAGATTTCATTCTTTTTGATCACTGAGTAATATTCCAATGTGTGTGTGTGCGTATATATATATATATATATATATATACGCACACACATACCATATCGTCTTTTTTTTTTTTTAATTTTTTTTAACGTTTATTTATTTTTGAGACAGAGAGAGACAGAGCATGAACGGGGGAGGGTCAGAGAGAGGGAGACACAGAATCTGAAACAGGCTCCGGGCTCTGAGCTGTCAGCACAGAGCCTGACGTGGGGCTCGAACTCACGGACCGCGAGATCATGACCTGAGCCGAAGTCGGCCGCTTAACTGACTGAGCCACCCAGGTGCCTCCATATCGTCTTTTTTAAATTAATTTATTTTTAAATTTACATCCAAGTTAGCATATAGTGCACCAGTGATTTCAGTAGTAGATTTAGTGATTCATCCCCTATGTATAACACGCAGTGCTCATCCCAACAAGTGTCTTCCTTAATGCCCTTTACCCATTTAGCTCATCCCCCCTCTTGCAACCCCTCCAGCAACCCTCTGTTTGTTCTCTATATTTAAGAGTCTCTTATGTTTTGTCCCCCTCCCTGTTTTTATATTTTTTTTGCTTCCTTTCCCTTATGTTCATCTGTTTTGTATCTTAGCTTCCTCATATGAGTGAAGTCATATGATACTTATTTTTCTCTGATTAATTTTGCTTAGCATCATACTCTCTAGTTCCATCCACATAGTTGCATATGTCAAGATTTCATTCTTTTTGATTGCTGAGTAATACTCATTGTGTATAGATACCACGTCTTCTTTATCCATTCATCTGTCAATGGACATTTGGGCTCTTTTCATACTTTGGCTATTGTCAATAATGCTGCTGTAAACATTGGAGTGCATGTGCCCCTTCGAAACTGCACATCTGTATCCCTTGGATAAATACCTAGTAGTTGAATTGCTGGGTCATAGGGTAGTTCTATTTTTAATTTTTTGAGGAACCTCCATACTGTTTTCCAGAGTGGCTGCACCAGTTTGCATTCCCACCAACAGTGCAAGAGGGTTCCTGTTTCTCCACATCCTCTCCAGCATCTGTTAAGCCATATCTTCTTTATCCATTCATCAGTCAATGGAATCTGGGCTCTTTCATAATTTGGCTATTTTTGATAACACTGCTATAAACATTGGGGCGCATGTTACCCCTCCAATCAACATTTTTGAATCCTTTGGATAAATGCCTAGTACTGCAATTATTGGGTCATAGGGTAGTTCCATTTTTAATTTTTTGAGGAACCTCCATACTGTTTTCCAGAGTGGCTGCACCAGTTTGCATTCCCTGTAATGATTAAAAAAAAAAATTTTTTTTTTTTACATTTATTTATTTTTGAGAGACAGAGCGTGAGCAGGGGAGGGGCAGAGAGAGAGGAGACAGAATATGAAGCAGGCTCCAGGCTCTGGGCAAGCTGTCAGCACAGAGCCTGACTCAGGGCTAGAACTCACAAACCATGAGATCATGACCTGAGCCGAAGTTGGTTGCTCAACCGACTGAGCCACCCAGGTGCCCGTCCCTGTAATGATTTTTTACATTGAAGTATAGACCACAGAAAGAGCCAGTAGACCAGTAAGATGGGAAACATTTGCAGCAAGGTCTACACAGCTTGTCCAGTATATTATAAGCTGCGTATAGCTTTATTTTCCAACAGGTGAAATTAATTTTAATAATGTTATTTACCCAGCATACCCCAAAATTATTGTTGGAACCTATAATTAATATAAAAAATGGTTACTGAGATATTTTGTACTCTCGGTATATTTTATATATTTAAAGTCTTTGAAGTTAGGTGGATATTTTATACTTACACATTTCAATTTAGATGATATATTTTCATTGGAAATATTTGATCTATATTTAGATTTCATAGAATTTACAGTTGAAAAAGTAAGAGTCATATACCCAAGTTGTTCCATACATACCTAAAAGTTTTCCGATAACTGTATTGAGTACCTAAAAATCATTCCCCTTTAACATTTGCATCCACATTGATAAATCTGGTTCATCTTTTTTAGAATTTATTTAACTTCTAAGCTACATCTGTCCAGATTAAGGAAACTTGCTAACTCTGTGTTAATATCAAATTCAAAGAGGTATGGCATAGTTAAGGAAATTGTACATTTATCAGTATCAACAAAGCATTTTCCAAAATTTTCTTGTAGTGTGTGAAGCTAGTTAGTGCTGTCAGTTACAATTAGAATCCACTCCGTATAGAGGCACCTGGGTGGCTCAGTCAGTTAAGGGTCCTAGTCTGTTTTGGTTCAGGTGATGGTCTCATGGTTCGTGGCTCCATGCTGACAGCGTGGGGCCTGCTTGGGATTCTTTCTCCCTCTCTCTGCCCCTTCCCCGCTTGCATGTGCATGCCTGCATGCATGCATGTCCTCTCTCTCTCAAATAAACAAACTTAAAAAAAATCCATATTGATTCACATTAGAAAAATGTGTTAATGATATTATGGAAAGCTTCAATTTTAACGTAAATACCTGGCCAGGTAGGTCACACAATAAGCTTTTCCTTTTCTTGAAGTTTCAATTTTAACTCATTAATTAAAAGAAAAGTTTTGGGGGCACCTGAGTGGCTTAGTCGGTTAAGCGTCTGACTTTAGCTCAGGTCATGATCTCATGGTTCATGGGTTCAAGCCCTGTATGGGGCTCTATGCTGACAGCTGGGAGCCTGGAGCCTGCTTCGGAATCTGTGTCTCCCTCTCTCTCTGCCCCTCCTCCACTTAACGCTCTCTCTCTGTCTCTCAAAAATGAATAAACGTTAAAAAAATTTTTTTTTAGTTTTTAATTATTGAATACTTGAAGGCATTCCTTTAAGAAGATTTTGCGTTGAGGGGCGCCTGGGTGGCTCAGTCGGTTAAGCGGCCGACTTCGGCTCAGGTCACGATCTCACGGTCCGTGAGTTCGAGCCCCGCGTCGGGCTCTGTGCTGATGGCTCAGAGCCTGGAGCCTGTTTCAGATTCTGTGTCTCCCTCTCTCTGACCCTCCCCCGTTCATGCTTTGTCTCTCGCTGTCTCAAAAATAAATAAACGTTAAAAAAAATTTTTTTTAAATAAAAAAATAAATAAAGAAAAAGAAGATTTTGAGTTGAAAATAACAGTATAGTAAATTTTTTGTAAACCTTCACCTGAACCAATGAGCACTGGCAAAGAATTCGTGATCATAACATTGTCTTTAAATTCTCTCAGCTGTTCCATAAACTGGTAATGTTCATAGTTTTTGCAGGTATATACTAAATGATTTTAGTACTGTATCCATGACATTTACAGAATCTGGTTTAGAAAACTGCACACATATTTTTAATTTGTACCATACAGTAGAATGAAGCAGAGGGGAAATTTCAGTTTTGTTTAAAAATGACAGTAGGGGCGCCTGCATGGCTCAGTTGATTGAGCGTCTGACTCTCGATTTCAACTCAGGTCATGATCTTGTGGTGGTAGGATAGAGCCCAGAATCAGGCTCTGCACTAGCAGTGTGGAACCTGCTTGGGATTCTCTCTCTCTCTCTCTCTCTCTCTCTCTCTCTCTCTCTCTCATTCTCTCTCTCTCTCATTCTCTCTCTCTCTCTCTGCCTCTGCACCTCCCCTGCTCACATTCTATAAATAAATAAACAAACAAACTTTTTAAAAAAAAGACCATAAATGCTGGACTTTTGACCTATATAGCTGGAGCACCATACATGTGATAGAATTTTTTTTTTTTAATATAGTCAGATTTGGGGTGCCTACCTGGCTTAGTCGGTGGAGCATGTGACTCTTGATCTCAGGGTTGTAGGTTTGAGCCCCATGTTTGGTGTAAAGATTACTTTAAAAATCTTAAAAAAAAAAAAAAATTAGTCCAATTCTTCATTGACAGATGTAGAAGATAAAAAATATCCATGACATGAGTTCAGGTTTTCAGTCTGCAAATTGACAAAATTTCTTTGTATGTTTGAAAGTCTTTTGAGACAAAGTATACCCAGAGTATTAATTGAGCAATATCATCCAAATCTAAAGAAAAGTACTTGTATTTTTTTTTCTTGTTAATACTTGTCATTTACATTTGAATCACCTGACCCTTGATATCATTAGAAATGTCTTATATGCTACAGGCAAATTGATGGTTTAATTTGAAGATCTTTCACTTTTTATAAAGTGGTTCTTTTTTTAAGTCTTTTCCTCATAATTTTCTGAGAGAATATCCATAGCTGAAATAGTAATTTCTTTTACCATACTTCGATCTAAAAAATGGTATAGTGACCAAAGATACAAGCTCAGATCCTATTAAAAATCATTAAAATTTTTTTTTGGATATTTATCTATTTGTTTAAGATGTTTATTTATTTTTGAGAGAGTGAGAGTGGGGAGAGGCAGAAAGAGAGGGAGACAGTATCTGAAGTGGGCTCTGCACTGACAGCAGGGAGCCTGACATGGGACCCAAACCCACAAACCATGAGATCGTGACCTAAGTCAAAGGCAGACACCTAACCAACTAAGCCACCCAGGTGCCCCTTTTGTTGGAAATTCTGATTTCAGACAACCTATTTTTTTGATTCATTAGTTATTACATGTATATGTATATGTGTATATATATATATACACATATATATGTATATATACACACACATACACACACACACACACATATATATGTATGTGTGTGTGTATGTGTGTGTATATACATATATATATATATGTATATGTATGTATGTATGTATGGGTTTTTTTAAAGATTTTATTTTATTTTATTTTTTTTCTTTATTTTTTTCAATATCTGAAGTTTATTGTTTTAAGCAGTCTTTCCACCCAACATGGGGCTTGAACTCACAACCCTTAGATCAAGAGTCACATGCTCTACCAACTGAGCCATCCAGGAGCCCCTATTCATTCATTTTTACTGTTTAATGTTAAGAAGAAATTTCTTACTCACTTTACATACATTTGCCAACATTTCTTAATAGTGTTTCCTTCATTATCTTGAAAAGGGTTTTTACACAACAAACAGGTTTTTCATTTTGCTTTGCTGAAGCAAATTGCATTTGCTGTTGATCATGAAACTAGCAATATACCTTTTTCCAGTCTCTCTCTCTCTTCTTTTTTACTGTTCCAATGCAGTACTGTCATTGGCATCTCCACTCAATTCTGAATCAGTAGTATGCCTTCACTTTATTATTTTATTTTATTTATTTTTTAAAACTGTTCATTTATTTTGAGAAAGAGAGAGTGTGAGCAGGGGCGGGGCAGAGAGAGGAGGAAGGCGAGAATCCCAAGCAGGCTCCACACTGCCAGCCCAGAGCCTGACATGGGGCTTGAATCCACAAACTGTGAGATCATGACCTGAGCTGAAATCCAGAGTCTGTTGCTTAATCGACTAAGGCACACAGGCGCCCCTGCCTTCGTTTTAAACTTAAAAATCTATTCCTGTTTACTTCTTAAAACTAGAAATATAATCTAATTATAATTTCAAAAAAATAAATATATTACTCTAATTGCCAATTCTGATTTTATGGTATCACTGTAACTCAGTGGTTCTCAACTGTTACGATTTTGCCTTCCATGGGATATTTGGCATGTTTTAGTATTCACAACTTGGGGAAGTAGGGGAGTACTTACTAGTGTCTAGTAGGTAGAGACCAGAGATGCTGCTCAACATTCTACAGTGCTCAGGACAGTCCCCCACAACAAATTACCCAGCCCCAAATATCAGTAGTGCTTAGGTGAAGGAACTCTGCTGTAACTCATGCTGTCTGCATAAAGTAAATAAATACATTACATTGTGAAATCCATACATAGTAAGTCATTTGAACTGAATCAATCCATTGACATCACCCAGATTGGTAATGTGGTTTTTTTTTTTTAAACTGTTTTTATTGTTATTACTTTTTAGAGAAAGAGTGCAGAGCATGTGTGCACACAAGTGAGCAGGGAAGGGGCAGAGGGAAAGGGAGAGAGAAAATCTCCAGCATGCTACATGGCCAGTGCAGAGCCTGGTGTGGGGCTTGATCCCATGACCATGAGATCATGACCTGAGCCGAAATCAGGAGTCAGACACTTAACCAACTGGGCCACCCAAGGCACCCTGTTAATGAGTTTATTTGTAGTACTAGAAACAGCACACATGCACTGTAATAACAGCAATAATATTTTATACAATACAATGGTTAAAGTGAAATGTAGTCCTTCCTAAACAAAGTTGTATTTAATGGAATAATATTTTATCCTGCTTTAGTTTTTTTTTTCCTTTTAAATTAATTAAAATAAAAATTCAGTTCCTCAGTTGCATTAACCACATTTCAAGTGCTAAATAGCTACATGTGAATCTTCGAGAACAGTTCTAGACATGATGGGTTGACTAACACTCATCCTCAGACTGTAGGGCAAGGAGTGGGGACACTTGACTCCTTACTCACCTTAGGGTTTGAAATGTATGTGGCATTTTAACCTGGCTTCTGTAGCCACTCTGTAGCTCTACTTTCTTTGTAAAAATAGACCAACATTGAACATTGTTTTATTAGAATATAACTCCAGGTTTTCAATCCTGCATTTTCCAAGGTCAGTTATTGCTGAAAAACAAGGCTGATACTAGTGGTATAACAGATTGCCAACTGTTCCTATATCCTATAGATGAAACTACTGGTCCACAACTATTATCCCATTTCCTGAGCTTCTATTTACACTTTGTGAAATTAGGCAGAGAATGAAGTATTCATCATAACTTCTTACTAAATACTTCCTTCTTGCTTGAAAAGCACTTCCCCATAGATCGGGAAGAGCAAGGAGTTCAAAACAGAGCAAATTATAGAAATGCTCGAGTGTATCTGAGTAGGATACACTCAAAGGAGCTAAACCTTTTCTTCTTTGTCAAACAGGATGTCAGGTTGTCTCCCCTTTGGTAATAACATTTAAAGCACAGCTTGGTAGCTCTTTGAGGTCTAATGTTATGAAGCTGTCTTCTTTCATCCCTGCTTGTTCTACCTTAAGCTGAAGGGTTTAGTCTAGACAGGTGGAAATTCAGATATAGAATTAATTTAAGGGGAGGGTACCTACCTTGTATCATGGGGCATATAAATTGACTTTTTTTCCTGGAATAGAGAAACCAGTGTTAAGTAGTAGAGAAAGTGCTGTTCTCTTTATTTATTTATTTTTTTTCTTAACCTTTTTGAGCCTGGATATCTGATTTATGGTAGCTCCCTGGGTAAACAAGCTTCATAGTTTTTACTACCAGCATGGTCTTGCCTCTTGAACTTCATACCCTACCCAGAGATATCACAAATACCTCAAACTTGATATTCCAAAGAATATGCCTTATTGCCTTCCCTCTACAATTTAAGAGCCATCTCCTACATTTATCATCTCAATGTTATCATCATCTGGTCATTTGCCTAAAGTAAAAATCTTGGGTGCCTGGGTGGCTTAGTCAGTTAAGCATCCCACTGCAGCTCAGGTCATGATCTCATGGTTTGTGAGTTCAAGCCCTGCGTCGGGCTCTGTGCTGATAGCTTGGAGCCTGGAGCCTGCTTCAGATTCTGTGTCTCCCTCTCTCTCTCTCTCTGCCCCTGCCCCGCTCACGCTCTGTCTCTCTCTTAAAAATAAACATTAAAAAAAAGATTTAAGTAAAAATCTTAAGTTTGCTTTAGTGTCTTCTCTCTCCTTCACCCAGTCAGTAGGTTCTTTCACCTTTACCTCCTAAATATTTCTCAAGTAAATTCTTCTCCATTTATACAACCACCATTTTAGTTCACGTCCTCATAACAAGAGCATCCTAACTATTCTCTCTGCTCCTAGTCTTTCCCTCATAGCAGCCACTATTTATTTTATTCATTCAATAGACTTGAATTTCAGAAGTGCGTGTCTTGACACTGCTCTTGGGAGTGTATGTTGGTACCATCACTTGAAGGCAGTTTGATAATATCTGGTAAAGTCCACCTTACCCAAACCTTATGACACAGTAATTTCATTCCTAGATATTGTTCCTTGAGGAACTTTCCCAAATGATCTCAAGGGTGTATAAATAAAAACACTTATTATTATTTTGTTTTGAGAAAGAGCTTGAGCAGGGGAGGGGAGGGAGAGGGAAAGAGACAATCTCAAGCAGGCTCCATGCCCAGCACGGAGCCCAACGTGGGGCTCGATCTCACCACTGTGAGATCGTGATCTGAGCCAAAATCCAGAGTCAGACGTTTAACTGACTGAGCCCGACTCAGGCTCCCCTGTTTAGTACTATTTTAATACCATGAAAATTGGGAACCACCTACATTTCATTTCCATCAACAGAATGGATTGTGGTATATTTACACAATTAAATATCATACAACACTGAGAATGGATTAGAGCTTCCCAAAGGAATAAAAATCTCAAATATAATATTGAATAAAAAAGTAAATTGCAGAATGTATGATAATATGCACATAATGTTTAAAAACACAAAAAAATATGTTACTTAGAGACACATTCATATTTAGTAAAAGAGTAAAGCAGTGTATAAGAATGATAAGTACCAAAATCAGCTGAGTGTTTACCTCTGGGAAGAGAGAGACCATATACAATGAAGAAGAGGTACATGGAAGTTTTGAAAGGTAATTATAATGCTTTTTAAGTTGGATACAGGGTACACAAACATCACTATATTCTTTTCTGCACCTTTTTAAATATCTGAAATATTTTATTAGAAAAAATCACCAGATTAAAAAAATTTTTTTTAATGTTTATTTTTGAAGGAGAGAGAGACAGAGTCTGGGTGGGGGGAGGGGCAGAGAGAGAGGGAGACACAGAATCTGAAGCAGGCTGCAGGCTCTGAGCTGTCAGCACAGAATCTGACGTAGGACTTGAACTTACGAACTGTGAGATCACAACCTGAGCCGAAGTCGGACGCCTAACCAACTAAGCCACCCGGGTGCCTATGAAAAATCACCAGATTTTAAATCTTATGTGATTCCCCATCATTGATAGGGATCAGATCATGTCCAGACTCCTTCACATGACACCTTGACCCTAGCCTACCTTTCTGGCTCTGTTTATACTATCACTGTCCCATGTATCTTAAGATCTGGCCAAATTAGACATAGTCACAGAGTCTCAAATTTCATACCTCTGTGGCTTTGCACAATGCCTGTGCTTTTACCTAGAATGTCTTCCCATTCTTCTTTTTATCTAACAAAATCTTATTTATGCTTCAAAACTAAGCCTAGACGTCGCCTTCCTTGAAAGCTTCCGGATTCTTTGAGGCCGAATGATTCATACCTGCATTGCCACAGGACTTTGTACATTTATTTCTCAGAGCAGTTATCACACTGTGGTAAGGCCGTTTACATGTATGTCCATCACTAGATGGTGAGCTCCTAAGACAGAGACCATGCTTTTCTTCTATAATCTCTGCCCCTAGCAAAGTACAGTATGGTACAATAAATATTGGTTGAGTGAGTGAAGGGATGCCTGGAATGAATGGTTCCATCTTCCAAGGACTTATATTGCCACCATTGTCTCCCGGAATTATCAGCTGACCTGAGGGTCCTAAGCTAGGGAAGTGGATATTGAGATGCCTAAGAAGTGCTTGTAAGGCTGTCCCTCTGATTGTGCTCCCCAGTTGCATCTGTGTAGCCCCGTTATAAAAGCCTGCTTCAGATCCTAATAGACAACAGGAAATACAGTCTTACCAGCCCCTGAACTGACCTGGTATAGCCAGGAAGTATGTTTTGAATTGTTGCCAAGAGAGATGGACCCCTTTCTCAATGATGAGCTGAATTGTTTATCCCATCACCATAGAATTTACTGACTTCTAGTTCCCTCCAGGGTAACAATAGGACAGCCAAAAGGTTTTAATTATATGAAATGGGGCTTTGAGACAACTAAAGCCACTTTGAAATGAATTATTGATAGCATTATGCATTGTTTTTCTTCCTTTTTTTTTTTAAGTAACAAGTCAAGGCAATTAATGCTATTTTTATGTTGCAGATTCACTGAATTTTAAAGATGATTTTAAGGATGCCTTAAAAAATCCTCTCACTGACTGAGTGATGGGCTGCTGTTCTTTATGTAAAACAGAGGACCTGCTGAAGGAATCTGTGTGTTCTGATGCTGTTTCACATGCCACTGTTTTAGGTGTTTGGATGCCTGCTGCCCTTGGCAGTAAGGTGTTTTTTCAAGCTCTTCATAAGGCTAAAAGTTCTCTTGTGTGTTTCTTACAGAGAACCTTCCCAAATGTATATTAATGTCTTATAAGCCAAAAGAGAGCTGAGGAAGCTGCTATAATTAACAGGCAGCTGCAAAGCAGAGCCATTTAGTCCCTTCAGTATGGTTTGGTGGAGATGAGAGAATAGAGGCTTCAGTGTGGCTTTAAGTGAAGCAGCTGCATCACCAGCTGGAGACTGACACCCTGTCGAGGGTGGGCACACGCAGCTGAGATCCATTCACTCCCACGTGACACTGAAAGGCCTGCCTTCAGCTTAGTTGCTTTGTGTTTACATTTAATTTAGTGAAGAGGAGGTACAGAGGCTGCCATAGCCCATCACCATGAGCGTCTTTGAGTCAGCACTGAGCAAAAACCGTGCAAACAGGACCCCGGCAGGCAAAGGTCTCATGACTTTCACGAAGATATCCTGCTGGAAAAGATTTAAAACACGGCCCTAGGAAAAGAATCTATAACTTTTCTCTTTGGTGTACTGGAAAAAATTGGCTGGATATTTTTTGAATGCATGAACGTAATGTAACTTATCTAGTAAGGTTTCTCTAGTCTGATTTAGTAAAAATTGGGTATGAGTCTCTGATCCTATAAGAAAATGTACCAGGATCTTCTCACCTTTACCTGCCTGATTAAATTAATATTTCAAGGCTCCCTTCATGCACCATCTCCTTTAAGATGCCTTTCCTAAGCCCCCAAGTTGGGCAGAATATCCCTCCTCAGTGCTCCCATGAGACATTTTGTTTGCTCTTTGTCTAGCCCTTAGCACATTGTAATTAAATTATCTGTCTGTAGTATGTGTCTTCCCACCAGTCCGTAAATCCCTTGCTATCTGGAATCAAATTTCATTCACCTCCCCCACTGCCTAGCATAGCATCTGCATGTAATGGGTATTTAACTGTTTGTCAAACAAACTGAACTACTGAGTCACAGACTATGCTAGCAGACTCTTAGCTTCAGATACTATAGACTTTTCTTCTAGGGACAGAGTGGTCCTTCACTATGTGGGAAAGCAGTCAGTTTGACAGCTAAGGGAGGAGTAAATAGAATTTTCTTTCTAAAATGGTGCATGTATGGGGTACCTGAATGGCTCAGTTCACTGAGTGTGTGACTCTTGATTTTGGCTCAGGCCATGATCTCATGGTTCATGAGTTTGAGCCCTGCATAGGGCTCTGTGCTGACAGTGCAGAGCCTGCTTGGGATTCTGTCTCACTCCCTCTCTCTCTGCCTCTTCCCCCCTGCCCCCCCCTCGCCAAGATAAATAAATAAACTTTAAAGAAAAAAGTAATAAAAATTAAAAAATAAAATGTTGCGTATAGGGTAAACAAAATTCTCATCACTTTAAAAAAATTTTTTTTGTGACATTAATTTACTTTTTGAGAGACACAGACACAGAGTGTGAGCAGAGGAGGGGCAGAGAGAGAGAGGGAGACACAGAATCCGAGGCACGCTCCAGGCTTCGAGCTGTCAGCACAGAGTCCGACACGGGGCCCGAGCCCACAAAATGTGAGGTCATGACCTGAGCCGAAGTTGGAGGCTTAACCGACTGAGCCTCTAATCACTTTCAAACTAAAATTCTCCTTTTGGTAGCGTCACCTTTTCAGGAGGGGAAAAATCTTAGCACTATTTCTGGTGTATTAGAGAGAAAGCAGCTAATAACTTCTTTGTGAACATAAAACAATTATACCCAGCCTCCTGTAGAGACAATCTGCCAGAGCCAACCGCCTCACCCTCTCCACGCGGGCTTCATTTTCTTACTCTGGAATTTCATAGACTCTCCCCCAAAGACCGTCAACTCATTGCACTATTATGATGAATGTTTGGAGCTGGCTCTCACCCTGGCTCTCACTGCTTTGCTAGCTATTACTGGAGGTGCTGTCAAAGAATCAGGCCCCAAATTTATCCTCCCATTAAGTCCTCTCCTGGGTAGCGCTGCTTGGGTCTGGGTAGTAGTCCTCTAGTCTCCCCTCCTCCTCCTGCCTCCCACTGCCTTTGAATGTAAGGAAGCCACAGGCCCTGTTGCAAACAAAGAGCTGTGGTAGAAAGTAAGGTTGCAAATAATTTTTTACCACAGCTCTTTGTTTGCTCTTGTCCTGGGCCTAGAGAGAAGCTCAAACCTGGGAGTGCCTGCTCAGGTGCTTTGAGATCTCCATCAATTTCAGTTCAAGCCCATTACATCTCGTTTCCTCAGTTGGCTGGTCATACCTGTCTCCCAGCAATGTCTTTCAGACCTCTTCTCCATAATGAATTAGAGATTTATTGGTTTCTGAACACAGGAGCCTTACCTACTTAGCTGTCCACTCTTATCCACTCCTTTTGAGTGACAGACACATGGCCTTTGATGAGTTTTGAAAATGTTACATGGTTTTTGAATTTGTCCTCACAGGTACTTTTAGGAGCCTTCTTCCCATGAGGTTTCTGTTGAAGAGAAGCTATCTGGGTCTCTGACATAGGAGGCTGCATTTAGTCAGCTTGGGGGCTTTCGTTTTGACTCTCACAATTATTTGCAGAAAGAAATAGGGCTAAAAGATGTACGAGGTGCCATTTGTAAATCTTAGGATAATTGGTAAATACTCATCTCCTCTAGCAAACAGTGAATTTTGTTCAATAACAGATCCTGATTAGGTTGTTGAGAAAATCTGGCTCTTTACCTATGGCGTTAACTCAGAGTAAAGCTGATTTTAAGGCTGCCGTTAACATTGCAAAAGCAGTGTTCCTTAGTAGCATTCCTTTTCCTGTGGAGAAAGTATTTTGCAGTGACATTTTAACTTTTTCTCTTTTCATTGAGAGAGATACTGTCAACTTCACTTAAGAAGAACGGCTGAATACTTTGAGCAGCTTGTTTATTCTTCTCTTCTTGATTTATTAAACGATCTCATTCTCCTTACCTTACAACCGGACTGCTACCCAGCTCCCTTGCTTTCTCTCATACCTGTCCTCTCTCTCAGGGCTTCTCTCTTGAGCCAGTCCCATCTCCTGCCCCGACTCTTCACACCCCTGCTTCTTAATGGGAAACCACTTGTGCTAGGACCTCTCCGAAGGCAACTTAAGTCACTGCCAGAGCCAGTGAAAGCAGCCTGCTTTTTCAGCCAAGAAAGGCAAAGCTCTCCTTCACAGTGGGCAGGCAAACAGACAGGGCCAAGTAACATGGTGTTTCAGTGGTTAGCACCTGCAGGCTCAGAGCTGACAGTGCACCGTAATAAGATTCATCTCTGTTCACTTAACTGATGTGGGCTTTATGGTAAATGTTCGCTTGCTTAATTACTTTGGCAGACTTGCTGATTGCCTTTCCTGAGGAGTTCTAAAAGGTCCCCCTGGGATGGAACATAAACCTCTTTCCATGTCTTTTAATTTCATTCTTTACTTGGAGTACTTGAAAACCAGTATGTGATCCATATGGCCACCATCCCCTCTCTCCTGTGCACAAACATCAGGACCACTCCTTTCTAGTATGGTGTCCATATGGCCCACACTGGACCACTCAGAAATCTTGACAGCCTTCTTCCTCCTCTGTCCACGTGAGATCCCCGATCCTCCTTCCCCATCACTGAGGTCTATGCACGACTCTTCTAACTTAGTTAGGGTTCCATGTGTGTCTTTTTCTCTAATTAGTATGGGATCCACAGAAAATTTCCCTCTCTCTTCTGTCTAGCATGTGATCCACGAAAACAATTTCCCTCTGTTTTTTGATGTGATAGGAAAAGAAGCTTAAGTTAGTCAATTGCTGATTTTTTTTTTTCTTTGTCTTCCTGCTCCCTCCTCCCCTGTGCTTAAAATTAAAAGTTAAATATCTTTTGAGGCACCTGGCTGGCTCAGTGGGTGGAGCATGTGACTCGATCTCAGAGTCGTGAGTTTAGGCCCCATGTTGGGTGTAGAGATTAGTTAAAAATAAAATCTTTAAAAAGAAAAGTTAAATATCTTGTAATTGATTAATTGGGGTAATGGAAATGATGTGTAATTAAAATATTTCAGGTTTTTGGCTCATGCCCGGTTTTTAAAAGTTCTTGAGTCACGTTCAAGGGATTGGAACTTTCACCGTTAATTAACATTAGATCACTTCTTGGAGTTTTAAGCTGATTCCCACTGCCTCAGAAGCCTTCCCAGGTACATATTAGGATTTTCTTATGTCCTGAAGTGAGATAGAAAATCTAATAGACCCTTTCACATGGCCTATTTTGTTTCCTTATATTTACTAGATGTTTCTGAGAATGTAGAGGGGCCTTGCCTCTCAACATAGGAAATCCAGGGCTAAAGTATTTGTAACTTCTATCAAGGGTTTGCATTCTGTATCCCCAGGAACTCTGCCAGCAACTCCTGGCCTGCAGCTAGAGACAGTATAAAGGAATATGAAGCACAGAATAATGGGATCTGAGCAGAGATTAGCTAATCTTGTAGGTGTTCTATCCCTCAGAAAGTTTTGGAGCCTCTGTTCATTTATCGAGAGAAGGGTTTAATACAACAGTAGACATTCCTAAGGGGAATGGATTAAGTGATGTCTTTTATGGAAATGTAGATGGTTCATTTTACTTTTGTGGTTCCTTCAACTCCTATGGTTCGTTCTTCTCCATTTACATTCATTGTGATTGTAGAAACTGGAAAAATGTCAGGCTGGTATCTAAAGCAGGAAAGAATTCCATTCCTCTCTTACAACAGAGCTAGAGGAGATAATTTAGCCAAAGTGTACAGCCCATGGCATCTTACTTGGCTTAAATCTATGGTTTGGGGCCACAGTAAGTAGAAATTAGCTCATTTTTCAAGCAAAGTAGCTATAACCAATTGCTTAATTTCCAGCAGGTGATGAGGTGGAAATCTACATTGGGTAAAGTCATGCATCAAGGTAGAAAGCCCAAACTGCCAAAATGCATAGTCATGCACACAGCTTCAGAAAATGAGGCAGCTGCCCCTCAGGCCACGTGCACATACATTTCATACACATTAACCCTTTCTTGTTTCCCTCCAGTTAATGAATTGTGAATGTTCACTTGTTCAGTGCAGAGGCTGGATGAAAATGTAGTCCAGTAGGTGAATAACTTACCTTGTATGTCACTTGTTTTTCACCTAGAAATCAAGAGAAATGTTGACCCAAATCATTCCCTAAATTGAAATATCAGGATTACTATGCTGTAGTCAATGATACACATTTCTTGTTCCACTCCCTTCAACTAATAAACTTGTGTACACAAATAAGTCAAGTCCTCCTTAGTAATTAAGAGGGCCAGTTTACGTAGTTGGATCACTGGGTAAAGTAAGCAACTCGGTGCAGTGACCAGTAGTAGCTCATCCTTCTTGGTGGTTGCCAAAATGCCTTCTTTGGTAAGGTTGAAATGAACCCACGTTTGTGTCTCTGGTCCTGAAAAGAATGGCCCCAGGAACAGCGGTATAAGAAAGGGGATAGACATGAAAGGGTTAAAGCCTAGTACATAGGAGATGAGTTAAAGGAACACTCTAAAGGGTCACTTGCTGAAGTTTAGACTATATAGTTTCAAAGTGAAAAGGTTAGCAGGTATTCTTACTTTAGATTTTATTTTGCTTAATGTTAATCAGCAGAGTCTCTGAGGCTTGTAATGCACTGCTGTTAACAGGCATCAAGGGAAATTGAGTTTTTTTGTTGCTGTTGAACGGGATGGGCTGAAGATTCGTTGACTCCATGAAGAAGGAAGCTTATTACTGCATGAAATGGGAGTATGGGAGACAATTCTGAAGGTGAAAAGAAATGATAGTTTAAAATTAAATATCTCGGGGTGCCTGGCTGGCTCAGTTGGAGGAGTGTATGACACTTGATCTCGGGGTTGTGAGTTCGAGCCCCATCTTGGGTAGAGATTACTTAAAAATAAATAAACTTAAAAAAAATTAAATAACTCAACCTCAGATGAACTATTTTATCTGCTGCCTCATACTATTCAGTCCTACCTTTACCCCTTCTCAGAAGCCAGCCTTTTACCTATACGAAGATTTCCCAGGTAGAAGCAATTATAAATATAGTTTTCTTGTCTTTAATCCCAGATATCTGAGAATATGCTCTGTAGTATAGATCACTGGACTGCTCTTTTAGGTCTAGGTAAGGGGAAGCTACTTGTGGGGAAAAAAAAAAAGTTCCCTTTAGGTCAGGCTAGATATTATATAGGAAAACACAGAAGAAAACTTTGGAAAGGAAATCCAACCAAATGGAGAAACTGGTACTAGAGAATATGGTCTCTTGCCCAAGGTCATACAACCTAGAAGTGGAAGAACCAGGATGTTTAACTTGGGTCTACTGCCTCTAAAGCCTTGCTTTTCATTTTATATATACCATGTTGTTCATAGAAGCAGTGGTATTTTAACTGGGCCGTCAAGGGAAAAATAAGACTTACGCTTTTTAGGCGTAAAGAAAAATAGCATTCCCTGTGAAGAAAACCATGTAAGTAAAAGCATGACATCCAGATGTACATGTTTAGCAAGTATTTGAAAATACAAGACTATAGTTCTTATGATGTTGAGGCTTGAGATCCCAATTTATTTTTATCAGGCTTCAGATATGCACCCATGTTCAGACTCTTTAATATATATCTAGTAGCCTTATAGGAATAATTTTAGAGTGAAACTTCTAAGAATATTCTCAGTGTGTACCATCTTGAGTATACCAGTTATGTTTCCTCCTTCCTTGGAATGAGAGCGACAGAAACTTTTCCTGTAAGCAACCTTTGTCTGTTTTTCTCCTTTCTGCTTGAAGGATTTACATAGCAGCTTTTAGAGCTAGGCTGCTTGCTTCAAATATCTCAGTAAGGAAACAGTCACCATGTTCTGGGCTTCTGGTTGAAACTATGATTTATCTATTGTTTCATAAAAGACCCTCAGATGCTGTGGGAGATAGCTGGGATTGTGAGAATTTGCATCTTTGGAGGATTTGCTTTAGATTCCCTCTGGATATGAGAAAGAATCTACATTTTCTCTTAAGCTACATTGCCTTCATGGTTAAGGTAACATTCCTGTGCATTTCTTGAGTAAGCTGGGCATTAACTATGTGTCTCAGCCATCATCCACCCAGTACTAGGGAAAAGAAAGCTGCTTTGCAGAGTCATGAGTCAGAGAGAATAAGTTAAAAATGGAGCAAGAAATCCCTAGCCAGTTTGTGGCTCAGCCTTGCTGTTCCATCTGTCCGCTTCCTTTTGCTTCGGTTTGTGTAAGTGACCCTGTCTTGGACAGTCAGAAGTTGGCAATTGCATTAGAGGGTGGCCCAGATTCTTGCCTTTAAAGGTGCTTTGAGTGCAGAGCTATCTCTCTCTGGCTGACTTTAGCAATTTCCCATTACTATGACACTGTCTCTTTTGCCTTTCCTCTTTGGGACTTCCTAATTCAGTGGCATTAGGAGACCCAGTGACAGAGTATAACACACTCCCCTGCTCCTTTCCTACTCCGCTACCCCAGACAAAAACCTAGGCTTACTTTCAGAAGATATTAGATTACTTTAATAAGGATTGCCAGAAAGCTTTTCTCTGGCCTCCCGGTATGATTTAAGAGGAAGAGAAAGCTTTACTGTCTTCAGTGATGACTTTTGTTCCTTCTTTGAAGGACAGCTGTTCATGTCCAAGTCACCTTTTCTCTTGGGATGGGCATAAAACATTGTTATTGTTGTTTTCATACTTTTTGAGAGTAGCTGGTGATCACAGACCTCCTTACTTGTGGTAAGACTGAACAAAAACCTTCTTAGACTTTGATTTATTCATTCACTTTTAAAAATTGAATCTCCCAGTACACCAGGCATTTTGCTAAAGTTTGGAAATATAGTGGTGAGTAACATAAATTTGGTCCCTGCTCTCATAGAGCATTTAGTTCCAGTTTGAATAAAGCTGGGGGTTTGGTTAGAAATTATATTCCCTTTCCCCACAAAGTTCTACTTCCAGATTTCTTTCCCTTTCCTTGGGCCTTATTTCTTTAAATCTTCTTCCTAGTCCTGGATGGATGGCTGTCTCTGAGTAATGTGGGCAGCTCTAGCCATTAAAAAAAAAAAAAAAAAGTTGTCAAAAGGTGTGGAGAATAAGAGAGCCTTCCTTCTTCCCTACCAGTCTACCCCCAAAGTTTTATTCCAGGGAATTTTTTGTTCAGTAGCCAAAAGTTGACATCATTTGCCAGATGCAGGCCTTTTAATCTAAAGTTATCGAGGGGTGCCCGGGTGGCTCATTCAGTTGAGCATCCAACTTCTGCTCAGGTCATCTCATGGTTCGTGAGTTCAAGCCCTGTGTCGGGCTTTGTGCTGACGGCTCAGAGCCTGGAGCCTGCTTCAGATTCTGTGTCTCCCTCCCTCTCTCTGCTCCCCTCCTCCTCCCTCTCTCTCTCAAAAATAAATAAACATTTAAAACTTAAGAATAAAATAAAGATCTCAAGCATATTACCAGGAGTTGAACTCTCCTTATCTCTCAAGAGAGTTGGTCCTCTCTTGCACATGTGACTTCCACTGCCAGTCTCACTCACATCTCTGCTACTTCATGTGGCACTGCACCCACCACAGAGGCTTCTACAGAAGTTCCTCAAACTCTCTCTGCTTTGTAATGTACAAACTAGTCAGTGACCCAGTGAGCTCCTTTTCCTCCTGCCACCAGCACTAGCGTATGTGAGCTCTAGGAAAGTTATCTCGGTGAGTGAAACACCTTGGGATCTGTGAATTCTGTGTAGACTTGGTTCCTGGGGAAAGCGGCTTACTTAAGAACTGCTGGAGTCAAGGTGGCCTTAATCTTAAAAACAACTTTATTCATATGTGTTACAACTCACCCATTTAACATATACGACTCATTATTTTAAAATTTATCATCAGTTTGTACAGCTATCCCTACAATCTAATTTTAGAATATTTTGTTCCTACCACAAGGGTACTCCATACCCATTAGCAGACAGCCCCCATTCTTCCTCTAACCCTACCCTCAGCCCAAAAAAACCACTAATTTATTTTCTGTCCTCATAAACTTGCCTCTTCTGTACCTTTCCTATAAATGGAATCATACAGGGGTACCTGGGTGGCTCAGTTGGTTAGACATCCGACTCTTGCTCTTGGCTCAGGTCATGATCTTGTGGTTGTGAGATCAAGCCCTGCATCAGGCTCTGCGCTGGCAGCACAGAGCCTGCTTGGGGTTCTCTCTCTCCCTCTCTCTCTGCCCCTCCTCTGCTCGCGTGCATGCACTCTCTCTGTCTCAAAATAAATGAATACGCTTTGAAGGAAAAATATTAAAAAGAAAAAAAAGGAATCCTACAATATGTGGCCTTTTGTGTCTGGCTTCTTTCCTTTAACATAATGTTTCTAAGGTTAGTCCATGTTGTAGCACTGATCAGTACTTCATTCCTTTTTATGGCTGAATAATATTCTATTACAGCTATACCACATTTTGTTTATCCATTCTTCAGTTAATGGACATCTGGGTTGTTTCTGTGTTTTGGCTATTATGAATAATGCTACTGTGAACATTTGTGTACAAATTTTTGTGTAGACATAATGTCTTCATTCTTTTCAGTATAGAGAATGGGTCATATGGTAATTCTAGGCATTAATATTTGAGGAACTGCTAAACCACTAAAGTAGCTGTACCATTTTACAATCCCACCGGCAATATATGAGAGTTCTAATTTTTTCATGTCCTTGCCAACACTTATTACTGGTTTTTTGATTATTGCCATTTTAGTTGGTGTGAAATGGTATTTCATTGAGGTTTCTTGCCAGATGTATGATTTGCCAGTATTTTCTCCCATCCTATGAGTTGTCTTTTCACTTTCTTGATGGTTTCATGTATGGCACAAAAATTTTTAAACTTGAGCTAGTTTTTTTTTTCATTTCCACTTACGGTATCCTAAGAAATCGTTGCTTAACCCAAGGTCACAAAGATTTATGTGTTCTTCTAAGGTTTTTATAGTTTTTAGATCATACATTTAGACCTGTGATCCTTTCTATGTTAATTTTTGTATTTGGTGTGGAGTTGGGGGCCAACTTCAGTCTTTTGCATGTAGATATCCAGTTTTGCTAGCACTATTTCTCGAATAGACTATTCTTTTCCCATTTGTCTTGCCACTATGTCAAAGGGACATCTTTTTTGGTCATCTTTGTCATATGTTAATTTTTCCATAATGGCTATGCTTTCTCCTTCTTTGCCCACTCAAACCTTCCTCTTCATGCTCCTTTTCTTCCTTTCAAATCCTCTTTTCTAAAATACTTTTCAGCATATGGGGCGCCTGGGTGACTTAGTCGGTTAAGCGTCCGACTTCGGCTCAGGTCATTATCTCACTGTCCGTGAGTTCAAACCCCGCGTTGACAGCTCAGAGCCTGGAGCCTGCTTCAGATTCTGTGTCTCCCTCTCTCTCTCTGACCCTCCCCCATTCATGCTCAGCCTCTCTCTGTCTCAAAAATAAATAAACATTAAAAAAAATTTTTTTAAATACTTTTCAGCATAAAAACTTTTAGCTGGCATAAGATTGGTTTTGTTTAAATACCTGAAAGGCTGTGATTAGATGAAAGTCAATCTCAAGATGCAAATGAAAGGAAAAATGAGCATCTCTTTCTTGGCCATGTATGGCCTAACCTACTATTTTTTCAGACACTGTATGTCTTCAGTCTGTGTGTGCCTTCTCTATGGTACAGGCCACTCAGACACCCCTGAAAGATCTTTCTTTATTGGAGTCTGTGTTTCTAACTTAGTAAAGGCTAAAGGGCCCAGCTCACTCTGCCTGGGAAACTGGTAACCCATGTAGCTACATGTGTGGCTTTTGTGACTGGAACTTTGTCACACAGGAACCTCAGGATCCTCTTCTAGAAGAGAAGGAAATAATAACCCACAATATGAAGGCTTCAGAGAGAGGAAGTAACCTGCAGAATGAGAAGCAGACTTTATCTACTCTACTACTTTGCTAAAGACTGACTCAGGCTTGGAGTCTGCTTTGCCCGAATGCCAGGGTCCAGTGGAGAGTAGAATATCCATGTACAGTCTTCTCAATGGCCATAACAAAATATCATAGACCAGGTAGCTTAAAAAACAGATGTTTGTTTTCTCACAGTTCTGGAGGCCAAAAGTACCAGATCAAGGTTCCGCAAGGGTCAGTTTCTGGTGAGGACTTTTTTTCTGGTTTGCTCACAGCTGCTTTCTGCCTTGTGCCTTTACATGGTGGAGGGAGGCAGAGAGGGAAGAAGAAGGAGACAGAGAGAAATTGCCATATCTTCTTCCTGGAACACTCAAATTTTAGACTTAAGCATTGGACAATTGCTATCTGTTAGGTTTGGGTCAGTAAAATGAGAAAGCTACTGTTAGAATGTATCAGAAGACCCCCCCGCCACCTCCCCACCAAAAAATGTTCAGAGGAGATAGTATTAAATCCCTTTGGAGATGATACTGGTGGGAAGGGAAGCCTAAAGAAAAGAGAGGCTCCTCACTTATAAATGTAGTACCTCATCTTTCTCCCACTGAGAGCTACTCAGGCATAAATCCTATTCTAGGACCTGGCCAGGTGGGGCAGTGTGGAATCACAACCCAGGTGAGCCCTAGTAGGCTGCAAACTTGCTGGGGAAGGAGAAGCTAAGTATTTCAGTTACTGCAGAGGCATGTGTCACTCAGTGTGGGCGGACTTAGCCTGGTTTCAGTGTTTTGTCATCTCTTTGCTATCTCAGAAGAAATTTCCATTTCAGCAGTATGAAGTCCTGAGAACTTTAATAGGAAGCTTCCAAGCCCTCTCTGAAATTCCTTGCTAAAGAGCCTGGAAAGAGAACAGCCAGTGTCAGACTATTTTTCTTACCTCTTAGGCTTAGTGCCCTGCGCCTGGCATCTCCAGTAGATCAGATTAGTACTCAGATTTTACAGGTAACTGTCTCAAAGAGACAGCAAGAAAAGTAAAGCAGAGATATGTACTCTATGCCCTTTGTGGTTTACTGGCTTGGAGACTGCTAACTGAATTTACACTGTTCCACCTCTCAGGTTTTTTGTTTGTTTCTTTTTTAAGTTTTTATTTATTTATTTTGAGAGAGAGAGAGAGAGTGAGTGAGCGAGACAGGGGCAGAGAGAGAATCCCAAGCAGGCTCCATGCTGTCAGTGCAGAACCTGATGTGGCACTCAACTCATGAACCATGAGATCATGGCCTGAGCCGAAGTCAGGCACTTAACTGGTTGAGCCACCCAGGTTCCCCTTCTCTCAGGTTTCTAAATAGTCCCTCCCCATGCCTGGTGAGAGGCTTCAATTGCCTGCTGAGATCTGAGGCTCTGGGATGGCAGTGTCATGGGGAGGTTGGAGGATGATCTTATCCTCATTCCAAATTTCCAGAGTGGCATATCTGTCATACCCTCAGGATGAGTTTGCTCAGACAATATCAGCACATATGCCCTGATGATATAGACCATGCATAGACCCAGCTGACACTTGACGGGTATAACTTTGGGAAGGGAAGGAAATAAGTATACATTTTGAGAATGCCTTCCAGGTTTTTCGTTTCTCTCCCTCATTCCCTTTCTCTTCCCTTCCTCCCACTTCCCTTCCATCCCTTTCCTCCCCCGTCTTCTCTTCTTCCTTCTTTCCCTTTCTCCTTTCTCTTTTCCTTCTTTTCTTTTTCCTTACTTTCTTTCCTAGTGAGAGAATTCCTTAGGTAGAAAAGGAACAGAATTACAGCATCCCCATCAGTTTCATTCCCAGGGATTATTTCATTGTCCAGACCTTACCAGCTTCATTGGGTTGCCAACTGGGCCCCCATGGCTGCTACTCTCCCACCCAGACGGACACTAGAATACTTTGGAGTTCTCTGTTCTCCAAACCTAGGCAAACAAAAACAAACAACCCTAGTTAGTTCAGTTGAGTCAGGATTTTTTTAAACATTTTTTCAAAAAAATTTTACTGAGAAATTTAAGGAAAACCTGAAAGAAAAAAAAAAGACCACTATAAAACCGTGAAATGAATGTATTTACAGAGTTCAAATTCTTTTTCCTAAAATAACTGAGATTTAACAGTAGATTGATTTGGTGACCGTGTTTTATTTTCTTAATCCTTGTTTTATTTTCTTAATCCTAGCTCTTGGATGCTAGACCCTGTGATCACACTCTACACTGGATTAACTTTAACTTGGTACTGCTGCTAGGTTTGGTGGGATTCTCAATTCTTCTCTAAACCTCCTCCCTTGTCTTCTCATTGCATTTAGGCTCCTGGTTTTCCTTTTCTGCTCCTGGACTGTTGTCATCCCTGCCAATATCCTCAACATTTCACCTTCTGGATGAGAAAATTATTTGACCCCTACTTGGTCCAAATTCTTTCCCACTTTGGATTTAGACCAAGCTACAACCTTAACTTGCACATAACATCTTACCCTTTTTGGTAGTCTCTGGAAAAACAAGTTACCAGAATTTTACTCTGTTCCTGACCCATTACTGTCCTGTTTGATGTATTCATTCATTGAATATTTATTGAGTACCAGCTGTGTGCCAGGCACCGTGGTAGATGTTTGACATTGCTTTATTATATAAATGTTGCAAGAATCCTCTTAAGATTTAGTCACTCTTTCGACAAACATTTATTTTATGCCTACAATGTACTATTCCTGGGTACTGTACTAAGTGCTAAGGTAGGTGTTATTCCCACTTTTTTTCCTCTGAGACATATAGCATCCCAAAAACCCAAAATAACAAATGGCCAAACCATGATTTTTTTTATTTAAGCTTTGGCTTATACTTTCATTACCCATATTAGATTAAATGGTTCAAGAATTTTATACTATCAGTAAATTATATTAAAAGAATATATTGATTTCAATTGTGCTACCATTACATTCACGTGCACGTGCACTTTAATAAAGTTTTTATTTTGGAATAATTTTAGAATTATAGAAAAAGTACAAAGATAATACATAGAGTTCTTACATGCTCCTTAACCAGGTTTCCTGCATCTTCCATTACCATGGTACATTTATTCAACACTAAGAAACTGGCAATGGTACATTACTGTTAACTAAGCTCCGTATTTTATTTGGATTTCACCAGTTTATCCATTAATGTTCTCTTTCTGTTCCAGGGTCCAGTTTAGGGTATCATGTTGCGTTTAGTTGTCATGTCTCCTCAAGATCCTCTGGTCTGTGACGATTCCTCAAGTATAGTTTTTCATGACCTTGACAGTCTTTAAGGAGTACTGGCCAGGTATTCTGTAGAATGCCCCCAGCCTGGTTTTGTCTCATGTTTTTCTCATGATTAGATTGAGGTTATGGATTTTGGAAGTATATAACAGAAGCAAAGTGCCCTTCTCAAAAGATCATATCAAAGGTTACGTGAATACCAGATTCATGCCACATGAATGTTCACCGTCTTCGCTTGGCTAATAATACAGTATTTTCCAAGATTCTTTACTGTAAAGTTACCATTTTCCTCTCTTACTACTCTATTTTATTCTTTGGAAATAAGTCACTAAGTCTAGCCTGCTCTCAGTGGGAATGGGAACCTAACTCCACCTCCTAAAGGGGAGAGTATCCACACATACTATTTGAAATTGTTCTGTTAGAAAGATTTGTCTTGGGTCATGATCCCAGGGTTGTGGGATTGAACCCTGTGTCGGGCTCTATGCTAAGTGTGGAGCCTGCTTAAGATTCTCTCTCTGTGTCTCTCTCCCTCCCCCTCTTCTCCTGCCCCTCTCCCCTGCTCATGCTCTCTCTCTAAAAAAAAAGAAGAAAGAAAGATTCATCTCTTCCCATTTATTTAATCATTTTTGTATCAATTTGGACTTATGCTAAACTCTGATCTGAAACCTGTGCTTTTTCTGCTACACGAGATAAGAAGTGACAAGGACCTATATATACACCGAAGTATTGGTTTCATGGAACTTTATTTATTTCAGATGGCAGACTTTTTTTTTTTTTTTAAAGAGAGGGCACTCATGGGGGAGAGAGGGGCAGGGGGAGAGAATCTTAAGCAAACTCCATGCTCAGTGTGGAGCCCCATATGGGGCCCCAATGTGGGTCGTAATCCCACGACCCTGGGATCATGACTTGAGCTGAAATCAAGAGTCGGACACTCAACCGACTGAGCCTCCCAGGCGCCCCCAGATTTCAGAGATATTTAAGAACTATATTTGATAAGACTTGGTGACCTTGAATGTGAGGGTGATGGAAAGGAAGTGTTTGAAAATGACACTCAGATTTTGAATGGCTGGAAATAACATTGTGGTTTGAAATTATTAACTAACAAGTATGAAGGTTGGTTCTAGGCTTTGATAAAGCTCAGCTTCTTCAGAGATTGTATTTAGCCTACATGTTGGTCCAGCTTTACCAAGTGCCCTGTTCTCCTAAGTCAGAGCAGAGAAAACTACTTTTCTTTCTGACTGAAACATCAGGGCCCCCTAGTGGAGAGCCCCCTGGGTCTTGTTTCTTGCCTGAAGGAGGTTTGGTTTTGTTTTTTGTTTGGTTATGAGATTTTCCCCCTGGTTCATTTGCAGAACAGAGACACTTGATTCTCCTCTTTATCTAATAAATTGTAAACACTTCTCATTTCAGAGTTATCCGTTCCCCACCATGTGACCTCATGGTCAATAAAAAGATAGTTACTCTCTGACAATCACTCCCATGTACTCACACTCTAAACCAGAGGGTACTTGGTACTTATTTTTAACTTATTTATCTGCTTCTTCCATCTGATGCCATATTAATGTTAATTCTTTTTTTCAGGGCCATCATCAATCACTTTAACCCCAAAATTGAATCCTATGCTGCTGTGAATCACATATCCCAACTGTCAGAGGAGCAGGTAAGCCACATCCCTCCCCAGAGTTGGTGGCAGGGATCAAGCAGTTGTCCTCTCTTTGATAGCAGAGGCATTCTGTGACTGAGCATCTGGTGGCAGGAGCCAGGCTGCTAAGAGCAATTAGTAAGGGATTTGTTGATAGTACTTTAAATAGAGTGCTGGCTTCTGCTTTTGTGCCATGTAAGGGGTTCATTAATTGTATAGAAGATATGTAGGTGAAAATTCGGTGAATTATTATTTTAGAGTGGGTGATAGGCATTTCTTTTTTTAATTTTAGGCAGAGAGTCATTTTTATTTTTAAAAATAAGAAATGAGAACTTAGAAATGGATAAAACTGCCAATTAGAAAAACCCTGAGTTCAGCTTAATTTGATGCTATTTGGCTTGTTAAAATATGAGCCCTCATTGGGGCAGATTTTCCTTAGTAATTGAGTTCTATTTGCCTCGAGCAGTTATTTCTGAGCAGGTTTTTCTGTGGTATGGACTGAGTTGGAGATGCAGATAGCATTATGTGTTTGTTTTCCTTGAGTCTGGCCTGATTTCCCCTTCTCCCTAAGTGCCTGCACTCGGCTCTGCATTATATAAAAGTACAGATGGGGCTTTAGCGTGGCATGGGATTGAACTTGATATTTCAGAATGAGACTCTTGAGTTCTGTTTTTAAAAGCACCAACTGAGACATCCCATTTACACAATCTCCTTTCTTTCCTACCTGACTCCCCAGCTGGAGGGCCGGGGTAGTCATGAGTTGAGAGTAAAGGTATAAGTTCCAAACCAATAAAGTATGCTCTCCCTTTTTTGCCAGTATATCGGTGAAACCCTTCTCTGAATCTTTTGCTAGCAGAGCCAACCAGCAATGGTATGAGCGAGTGTTCCAGTGTTCCTAAAAGCTATTCAGCCAGCTCAGTGAGGCACCAGGCAAGCCTTTTCCCTAACAGGCCTCTCAGTATTCTCACCAGTGGCTCTTTCCTCAGCCAGATGGATAGGACTCTATTAGTCTGTTGTTCCCTTTGACATATTTGTTCTCTTTTGTGAGGCCAGCTGTGAGAATCCATCCTCTTATTTAAACTGCTTTTGTAAATAGCTTTCGTTTTCTTTTTTTCCCAAGTCCTGTTCTTTGATGCCACTGCTTTCTGTGAGGTACTTCAAGATGCTACCTTTTCCCTGTTGGACCAGTTCAGATTGGTTTTACTATATCATTTTTATGCAAAAGAATTCAACATCCTGAGTTTTGTATAATAAGAGAAAGGGTGACTTTCCTACCACAGTGAGCTCTGGTTAGTCTAAAAGCTTTAAAAAAAAAAAAAAAAAGAAAAGAAAAAAGGAAGGCACATTTTCCCTGTCAGCCATGTGCAGTATTCATTCCCCAGCAGCTTGGGAAGGTCAGGCTGAAATCTTTCTACAGCAGTAGCAGCCACAGACCAATAATAAAAATCCATTCTGGCGCACGAGGCAATCTGGAAAAGGATGATTAGCAAGCACGTGTCCTCACCCTCCTCCAACTTCTCTCAAAGTTAAATGAAGTGATGAAAGTGCCTCTCAGAAAGAGTCCACAAGCCAGAGATGAGGTGATTTCTGTGGGGAGGGAGAGTACACAGTCCTATTCAAGAATGGAGAAGAGATAACGGCTCTGGAAGATTTACTTAGTGAGCAAGTAATTACATGCCTGCCGTTTGCAAGGTGTGGTGCTGGGTAGTGAGGATCCATGGTGAATAATCTAAGTGTAGTCCTTGCTGTCACAGAGTTTTGTACACTATCTCTCTTAGCAATCCTTTTCACTTTGGGAGTGGGGGAAGGGTGTTGCTATTCTAGGACCCTTTTCAAAACTGCCCTTAAAATAGTTGTTGCTTCTCTTCCCTAGCTGACTTTGAAGGGCTCTAAATGACAGCATTAGGGTGCACTTGGTTTTATTCTTAGCACTATCAGATTAGAAGTATTTGACCGCCTTGTTAATCTCCGACATGTGTTGGAGCACTTCTCCCCCTTCACTTCTGAACATAAATGGCTACTATCACTTAATGTTAAGTGTATTCACAGCTTCCCAAAGAGCTGGCTATGGGATCCATTTGGGCCCTGTAGTTGTTAGCAGCAAACTGAGTAGAGAGAAAAAAAATCAGGAACTTAATCCCCAAGTAGATTCTAAAGCACTCCTAGGGGCCACCTGGGTGGCTCAGTCGGTTGGGCGACCGACTTCAGCTCAGGTCGCGATCTCATGGTTTGTGAGTTCGAGCCCCCACGTCAGGTTCTGTGCTGACAGCTCAGAGCCTGGAGCCTGCTTCAGATTCTGTCTCTCCCTCTCTCTCTTCTTCTCCCCCCTTGTGTTCTATCAAAAATAAATAAACATTAAGTAAGTAAATAAATAAATAAAGTACCCCTAAAAAAAAAAAAAAAAGAAACCCAGAAGACTATGGATAGGTGTTAACTGGAATTTATAGCACTTAGTAAGACAGCAGACAAGAGAAGGCTCTTTGCTAGATCTGCCTGCCCCGCCTGCCATTTTCTTCTGGCAAGAGATTTGTGAATTTTGAGTTCCGACAGCACCCAGACACATTCCAGCCTCTGTTTGAGGCATTTCAGAGTGATATTTGTAAATTCATTATTGCTTACTGAACAAAGCCCATTCTCTTACACTGGTGATTCTTTTCAGATTTCCAGAAGATACATGACATTTTTCTGTTACTTCTCATTGGCTTCATGGAGGGCCGAGCTTTTTAATCAGTCAATACCCTCAGTGTGACAGAATAGTTGTTCATTATCTAGTGTGATAAACTGCATGCATTGTTATAACTTTATACACATGTCACATTTGTCTAAGGTTGATGGTGAAGCTTGTTCATTTTGACTCCTTTTTGTGTATATGATAAAATATACGTAAAATTTACTATTTTAACCATTATTAAGTGTAGAGTTCAGTGGCACTAAGTACATTCACATCTTTGTGCAGCCATCACCACCATCCACCTCCAGAACTTTTTCATCATTTCATACTGAAACCCCATGCCCATTAAACACCATCTGCCCGTTTCTCCTCCCCCCACCCCTGTAATCACTGTTTTACTTTCTCTCTATATATATATGTCCTTTTTTTTTTTTTTTTTTTTAATATCTGTTTATTTCTGGGAGAGCTCAAATGCGGAAAGAGTAGAGAGAGGGGGACAGGGGATCCAAAGCGGGTTCTGCACTGACAGGCTGACAGTAGCGAGCCCAATGTGGAGCTCAGACTCAGACCACAAGATTATGACCTGAGCCGAAGTAAGACACTCAACCAACTGAGCCACCCAGGTGCCCCAGTTTTTTTTTTCTTAAAGAGGGTCCATTTTGGGGTGTCCGGCTGGCTCAGTTGGTGGAATGTGTGACTCTTGATCTTGGGGATTATAGGTTCGAGCCCCATGTGTAGAGATTACTTTTAAAAGTTTTTTTTTTTGTTTTTTTTTTTAACGTTTATTTATTTTTGAGACAGAGAGAGACACAGCATGAACGGGGGAGGGGCAGAGAGAGAGGGAGACACAGAATCGGAAGCAAGCTCCAGGCTCCGAGCCATCAGCCCAGAGCCCGACGCGGGGCTCGAACTCGCGGACCGCGAGATCGTGACCTGAGCCTAAGTCGGACGCTCAACCGACTGAGCCACCCAGGTGTCCCAAAAGTTTTTTTTTTTAATTAAATCTTTTAAAAAAAAAAAAAAGGTCCATCTTTCTTAAAATTCTTAACCAGTCTTTGACACCTCCCCACCGGCCTCCAAATTTTAAGAATCACTGGCATAGTTCCTTTAGTAGTAAGTACCTTATACTTTCCTTGTTCCTGATGCCATCAGACCTTTGAAAATGCCCATTGAAGATCTTGAGCTCTTTTTAAACTATTCACTATTTGTTTTGGTTTACAAATGCTGTGACATATTGATTTATATCAGCTCTGATTTCCTAATAGACAAGAGAGGAAGGACTTCATGGTAGAATTTTACGGAAGATTCTCTAGAGCTCTGAATATCTAGAGTACGTAGTCACAATTTAGGATTCAAGTCAAAACCTTCTCTGAGTGCCTGATTCCTTAAGCTTTTAGTCACATTCATGACCAATTTTGTGACTTTGAAATATCCCATGGGAAAGCAAATAAATGGTTGGCCCACCCTTGCTTTCTTCAGCCTTCATTCACCTATCAGTATTTTAGCATTTAGCACCTGCTCTGTGCTCAGATTATGCTAGGCATTTGAGGAATAGAGAAGTATGGTAAAGGGCCTTTGTTCTCAAAGGATGGAATAAGTTCAAGAGATGGCTTAACACAGCTTATCGATAGCTGACCAGTACTAGCAGTGGGATCTGTGAACTCCTGTTAGAGGAAGACCTTTGCAGGTTGTGGTGGTCAGGAAAGGCCATATGGAAGAGAGAAGAATTGAGTTGAGCCTTGAAAGAGCAGGGATAGGAATTGGGTCAATAGAGAGGCATAGATTGTAAAATGTACTCAAAGCGAGGACCTGAAAAGGACAGAAAGAAAGGAGAAGAGTACCAGAGTTTCTGTAACCCTTGTCCTTGGATCACAGGATATCCAGAGGCTGGATGACTTAGAAATACAATTTTGTCATTTCAATTGTCATCACAGACCCCATAACCCACAATGTACTGACTCTCCTCCCTGACCTAATTGTACTGCCTTTGATTCAATTCATAAGTGTTAATCAAAGGCCTAGTATGAGCCAGCCTCAGTGCTAGGCATGTGATAAGGCCTAATGAGCAAACCAAGCTTTTAAAAAAAATGGTAAAAAGTACATAACAAAATTTACCATCTTAACCATTTAAGTGTACAGTACACTAGTGTTGATATGTGTGCATCATTGCACTGTTGATCTCTAGAACTTTTTCATCTTGCAAAACGAAACCCCTCTCCATTGAACAACTTCCTTTCCCACCTCCTCCTCACCCCTGGCAACCACTATTCTACTTTGTTTTTCCGAGTGGGCAAACCTTTCTTGAAGCTGGTGTTCCTTTCATCCAAGTGGCTGAGGAGACTACTAGACATTTCTCTACAGGGAGGCTTAGCAATTTTCCAGGAGGATAAGCAAGGTGGTCTGCTGGCATCCCCATATGTCACAGGACCATAGGACAATGTAACCAGATTCTTAAGTTTTCTACTTTCGGAATTTTATGGAGTTTTACCTCCCATTATCTCTTTAAGTCTCCACTCTCACTGTGGGCTTTGGATTTTGGACTCAGAGGAGGCACGAATAATATTGTATATTGCAAGAGGTATCTTTAAAAGTATCGTGACAAAGCAAAGAATATAACTTATTTATAGGATTAGATTAAAGTAAATTAGGGAAAAGAGATGCTTCACATCTGAAGGTTACATTGGAAGCTAGTATACCTATTAGTAATCTTTCTAAACCTTTTTGATTTTCTCCTGATCCTAAGATGAGAGCCACTACAAATAAATGCTAGGCATTGAGAAATCCTAGTGAAATCTTGGGGTGCCGGCGGGGGCTCAGTCGGTTGAGCATCGACCTTGGCTCAGGTCATGATCTCACGGTTTATGTATGAGCCAGCTCTAGCACATTACTAGTTGTTGAGGAGCATTGGGAGAAGCAGGCTGTAAAGTTGTGAGGCAGGACTTTCTGAGCAGGGAGTGAGTGTAGCTCACTTTCCCCATGAGAGCCACTGATAGAAAGTTCTCCCCAGGACAGTTGAGATCTCTGAGTATTCCACTCTGAGAGTCCCTGTGATGTTTTTTCATCTTAGAGTAGGGCCTTAACCACCATGGAAAGCAGCCTTGACGGAGACACCTGCTGGAGACCTAAGATTTAGGATTCCTATGATGATAGCCATGACTCAGTTTCCTGTTGTTTTTCCACAACAGCCTGTAGTTTTGCACTGCCTCTCTATAACCCTGAGCGATGGTTGCTGTGTGAACTCTTACTGAGTGCAAACATGCGACACAGCATTGGCTGTCTGAGACCCTGCCTTCCTTGTTGCCTTTGTTTAGACTCCAGCTGAATGTTGACCTGTTTGGCAGAAAAAAAGTTCAATATGAGTTGTTTGTTAACTGGATCCACTAAAACAGGAAAGACAGAGTCAGTGGAAGAAGGATTTTCTTACAAGCTGCTTAACCTCGGAAATCAACTTTATGTTATATAGGGCATCTTAAGAAGGTCCAGATAAGAGGATAAGCTGATGATGTGCTGCCAGGATGGCCGTGGTCTCACTTGGACCAGGAGGTGGGCTTCACTGCCAGAGAAAGGGGAGACAGTATCTTGGATTTTAAGAGGACACAAATAGATAAAAGGAAAGGAAAAGCTAGTAGTTCTTGAGCTGGGCACTTTTATATAGGTTATTTGCTTCATTGTTGTATCAACTATTTGGGATAGGTACAGCTATCTTATAGATGAGGGTGCTAATGAGGCTAAGTAATTTGTCCATGGTCACACAGCTGTTAGTGCAAAGCCATAATGTGAACATAAGTCTGTCTGACACTGAAGTCTGAGCTCCTTCCACTTCATCAGGCCAAGGCATGTGTGACAGCTTGAGCTTGCCAGGTATTCTGAAGGAAGGTGGAGGGAGAAGCAGAGACAGTGCAGATAATAGGGCTCATTCCTGGGGGCGTGGGAAAAGGCCCTGGTTTGGGAAGAGACCGTTCAGTTGAGGAAGGAAAGTACTGAACAGGGGCCTGGAGAGTTTGCCTGTCAGCCAGACAGAAATGCCTGAGTAGAGGCTTCTGGCACAGTATGATAACTTTATAAATGAGGAAAGAGTCTCTTTATTCCATCAAGCATGTCAGCAAAGTTACTGTGAGAAATAAAGCTTTTCCACAGACCAAAGGCGACTTAAAAAAAATAAAAAGATTTTTTTGTAATAGACAATATATTTATATGGGTCAAAATCTAAAAGCATACTGAATTTTAATTGTTTTTAAAGTAGTAGTTCCATTTTGTTAAAACAACAACAAAACAAAGACTCTCAAAATTAATGTCCCGCAGCCAAGCTAGATGAATGTAGAGGTCACTGGTAAAGAGCTCAGCTTATTATTCATCTCTGCCACTGACAGCATTTTCTCCAATTAAATATGAATTGTGAAATGTGCATTACATGAACTTCTGGTCTTCCTCAGTCAGGCTTCACTGCCACTGAAGCTTCATTGGCAGCGAATAGAGGAATAGTGTTGGAGCTTGTAGGAATTGCAGTATTTGTCAGCTTTTCCAGAGGTTACAGGGGACAGCAGCCCTTGCTTTCTTGGTTTAATCTAAGAAGGATCCTTTATTCCAATTATTAAATGAGAGTGTACAAGTAAGACTTCCCCCTTTGGTTTGTTTTTTGGTCACCTCTTTCCTCCCAAATAGATCTTCTGGGAACTTTTATTTCCACTGCAACCCTTTCCTCAGGAGGTAGCTCAAAACTCTATAAGGTGTGGTAGAAAGAGCACGGTTTGCCACTGTGGTAACATCAGAGGCCTCAAGTGTTGCCATGCAAATTTACCTCTTCTAAGTTGTGCTAACGGGAAATGTTTTTGGTGGGTACCATAACAGTACTTCGACTTTTCGCAGTGATAACTGCACAAAGGAGGTTGCAGTCTTAAAAATGACCCACTCAACTAGAAGGGAAACTGTGGATAGCTCACAACTAGGATTTCTGGTAAAGAATTCTGTCTTTTTGGAAGGGATAGATCCGTGAGTCCTGGCAGGGAGGCAGAGACCCCATGTCACAGTGCTCGTGAGTTAGGAGCAGAGATGATGTTTTCTCTCTCCCTCCGTGATATGTTGCCAAAGAAAGACACCTCAGGTGGGGAGGACAGACACACTTGCCTCTTGGGTTGAACGGGGAGGAGTGGCCTGCCTATAATAAGCCACAGAGAAGGAGAACGCCTGATGCAATACTTGTGTGTCATGATTCCCCCACCTTCATTTCCTTGGCTGCCTCTTAGTGTGATTGCGTGCCTTGCTTGTGGAGGGAAAGGGCCTGGGCACTGGGCACACTGGATCTGTAATTAGTGCAAAGAAAAGCGTTACAAGGGCTGTCTAGGGCTTCAGCCAAATAAAGTCAGGGAGGTGGGGGCAACTGCCCAGGGAAATTAAAGAAAGTCACTGTCACCACTCCTTTAACCAGCTGATGGCCTCTCACTAATCACCACTGTGAGGTTCATTATCTGATCCACCTTGCTGAAGGGCAGAGCCAGTCTGTCAGATCAATAAATCTCAGGGTAGTGGAAAGCCCTTTGGTAGCAGGCTTGAAAGACATGGACGGGACTGGGAGAATTGGCCAACTTATATTGGTTTTGAAATTGAGTTTAATCCTGAAGTATAGGAGATGAAAATAGAAAAAAAGGGGAGAAACTTCTACGTATTATATGCAAGGTAGCTGTATAGAGGAAACAGTTACCTTTTAAAAGGCGTCATCTTTTTTAGCCTAAGAGATTTGTTCACCTTTTGGATCCTTGTTTCCAAACAATTATATTGGATAATTGTGCCCTGGAGAGATATCCAGGTTATCCTGGATAGAAAGTCACTGTAAGCACACAGTAGAGGGAGAAGTGCTCACTCAATAGAGTCTGTGATTTTTGTTACCAGGCTGTTACTTGTTCTAGTTCCTGGGCTGTTGGCTTGTTTTCTTTTTTTCAGCCGCTTTGAGCTAAAGTGTTTTAAAAAACAACCAATCCTTGCCTCTCAAGGAAACCCTCAAGAACCTCCTTTGGTCTAAGAATTCTCTGATTTTGAGTGTCTTTGGTTAGAGCAGTAAGACAAGGAATATGTGCCCTAGCCTCAAGTTCCCCAGAGTAATTTCCTTCGGTGCAACAAGTATAGAAGTATCTGCTATGTGCCAAGCCAGGGGCTATAAAAATGCAAAGATTGTGCCTGCCTTGAAGACTTCACAGTGTAAGAATCAGCGTCACTACTTCTTGGTTAGACCTTTGCCTGTGTAGACCTCACTCAGCTGATGTATGCGGCATGCTTGCAGCAGCCCCACTTGACCTTGTATAAACCTAAGGACAGATAAAACCTCCCTGGTCTCCTTGTACCCTAGAGAAATATTGCCTCAGAAATCCATAAGTGGTTGACCAGTGACCCTTATTTAGAATGAGTTTCCACAAGGAGACCCATGATCATTTCGTATCTTTATCCTTGCCTCAGTTTCACTAAAAAGGCAAAAATCAGAACCTTCATTAGATTGGTAAAGACAGGAAGGACCCTATAAACCCCCAAGCTTGGCAAATTATTGAGTTTGTCAGAAGGTCCAGGTAAGTACAGCCACTTATAAAAACCTCATGTAGCTAGTGTCCACTTGAAAAGTATTCCAGACACTGTTGATTGCCACCCAGAGCCCGTCTGTCTGTCTGTCTGTCTGTCTGTCTATCTATCTGTCTATTGTTTTTATTTTGTAGGGGGGAAGAGCATAGACAAGGGGCAGAAAGAGGGAGAGAGAAAATCCTAGGCAAACTCCACATACAGCACAGAGCCCGACACAGGGCCCCTGAAATCATGACTTGAGCCAAAATCAAGAGTCAGAAATCAAGAGTTGAAATCAAGCCACACAGGTGCCCTTGCCCAGAGTCCATTGAATTTGTTAGGGAGGATTTCAAGGAGTGGAGGAGTGGAAAGGAGGAGCACAATGAGGAGAATCCTTGGCATTGTCAAAATACTGAGAATTCCTAACTTAGTTACTTGCCATCAGTCTGAATCATTCTTGCCCCAACCAAAAATGGAATAGTAATACCAAAAAAAGACATAAGCTTACTGCCATAGTTGTACATCTTTTTTTTTTAATTAAAATTTTTTAAGAGAAAGAGAGCATACAAATGGGAGAGAAGGGCAGAAGAGGGAGAGAGATAGAAAGAGAGAGGGGGAATCTTAAACAGGCTCCACCCTCAGTGTGGAGCCTGATGTGGGGCTCGATCCCACAACCCTAGGATCATGACCTGAGCTGAATCAAGAGTTGGGCCCTCAACCAACTGAGCCACCCAGGTGCCCCCATCTTTTTTGTTTTTAATCTAGTCATGATTTACTGAATTTTTAAAAACTTTATTGAGGTATACTTGACATAATATATATCATGCAAATACATATATCCACCATCCACCCCACTCCCACCCCCACAACATGTAGAACATGTCCATCCCTGCAAAAAGTTCTCCTTTGTGGTCAGTCTTAACCATGAGTCTGGGCCCTAATCAACCACCAGTGTCTTTTCTGTGTGCTCTTTTGTGTCTGAGATTCATCTATATTATGACACTCTTAGGTATTTACTGAAAGAGAAATGAAACTATGTCCACTCAAAGACTTGTACACAAGTGTTTATAGTAGCATTATTCATAATAACTAAAAACTAGAAACAACCTAAATGTCCATTAGCAACTGAATAGATTAAAAAATGTGATACATCCATATAATGGAGTATTACTCCTCCATAAAACAGAATAAAGTACTGATACATGCTGCAATATGGATGACTCTTGAAAACATGTGCTAAGTGAAAGAAGCCACACACAAAGACCCAAAGGATTCCATTTATTTGAAATGTCCAGAATAGACATATCTATAAAGACAGAAAATACATTAGTGGTTACCCATGGCTAGGGTTGGGAAACAGAATGGGGAATGGCTGCTAATGGGTACAAGGTTTTTTGAAGGGCTGATGAAAATGTTCTAAGTTTAGATCATAGTGATAGTTGTACAACCATGTGAATACACTAGAAGTATTAAGGGGCGCCTGGGTGACTCAGTCATTTGATTATCCGACTTCGGCTCAGGTCATGATCTCGCTGTTCGTGAGTTCGAGTCCTGTGTTGGGCTCTGTGCTCACAGCTCAGAGCCTGGAGCCTGCTTTGGATTCTGTGTCTCCCTCTCTCTCTGCCCCTCCCCTGCTCATGCCCTGTCTCTTATCTCTCTCTCAAAAATAAACAAACATTAAAAAAAATTTTAAGCATTGAATTGTATACTTTAAATGAGTTAATTTTATGGTATATAAATTATATCTCAATAAAGATCTTTTTTAAAAAATGCCAAACCATTTTCAAAAATGTTGTACCATTTTTCATTCCAACTGACAATGAGTAAGAGTTTTAGCCACTCCATATTCTTGTCACACTTGGAATTGTCTTTTTAATTTTACTTATTCTATGGGTATGCAGTGTTCTCATTATACTACATACATTACAATTTTAAAAATTAGTATTGTGTTTTGCCTTGTCACATGCAAGATGTGTCACATCCAAAATGGGTCACCAGCAGCTCTCCTAGAGCCATTTGAGGAAATTTGGCCAGGGTTCTTGTTCTGTTCAAACCCACATGGTCTGATCCAGAAACACAGCCTCGATATGTGCCGGCTGTATTTTCATCAGTGCACAAAGGATATATGCTTCATTAAGTTGGGTTAAGTGAACTTCCTTGAATGGGTCATCCGAGATACCTACCTGATGGTGGATATCTAAGAGACCTAGCTTAATGCTAACTCATTTTACATAAAATAAAAATACTGCAGTTATGGTTCTTAAAAAAAATAAATAACTTACTATCAATTTTATTTTGCATTATGACAAGTGATGTTGAGCAGTTGTCATTTGCTTACTGGACATTATATATCTTTTGTGAAGTGTCCAGACTATTTGGTTATTTAAAAAATCGGTGGGTGCCTCGGTGGCCCAGTTAGTTAAAGTGTCAGACTCTTGATTTTGGCTCAAGTCATGATCCCACACGGTTAGTGAGATCGAGCGGGCCCGGTGTGAGTCTGTGCACTGACAGCACAGAGCCTGCTTGGGATTCTCTCCCCCTCTCCGTCCCTCCCCCACTGTGCACACACTCTCTTTCTCAAAGTAAATAAATACTTGAATTTGAAAATCCGTTCATTTGTCTTGTGTGTGTGTTATTTAAGAGTTTTTGTGTATTCTGGATGCAAGTTCTTTGTCATATATATTTATTGCAAATATTTTCTCCTAGTCTATGGCTTGCCTTTTGCATTGTCTTAATGATGTTTTTTAAAGTCGAGACTTTTTAATGAAGACCTATGTATATCTATTTAGTTAGTTAGTACTTACTTAAAGTTTATTTTGAGAGAGAGAGAAGGAGAGAGCAAACACAAGCAGGAGAGTGGCAGGGAGAGAGGGAGAAAGAGAATCGCAAGCACTGGGATCCACACTGTGAGCACAGAGCCTGATGTGGGGCTCAAACACGCCAAGTGTGAGATCGTGACCTGAGCCAAAATCAAGAGTTGGATGCTTAACTTACTGAGCCACCCAGGCTCCCCTAATAACAACTAATTTTAATTTAATTCAACATTCATGAAGATAAATTTATTAATCTTTGTAATGATTTGTGCTTTTGTGTTTTATTTAGTAAATCTTTGCCTACTCCTAGCTGTGAAATTTTTCACCTATATTTTCCTCTGTAAGTTTTATACTTCTAGCTTTCACATTTAGTTCCATGATCCATTTCACGTTATTTTTTTTTTTTAAATAATCTCTATGTTCAATGTGGGGCTCAAACTCAAGACCCCAAGATCAAGAAGTCACATGCTCTACTGACTGAGACAGCCAGGCACTCCTCTGCCTTTTTTTTACATTGATACTTTTATATGGTGTGTGATGAGTAAATGTTCATTCTACCCCCCTCCACCCCCTACCTCACATATCCAGTTGTTCCACCGTTGTTGTTGAAAAGACTGTTCTCTCTCCTATTGAAGTGCCTTGGCACATTTGTAAAAAATCAATTGACCATATATATGCGGGTTCTGTTCCTTTGGTCTGCATGTCTAAATTTATGCCCTATATTGTTTAGATTATTGTAAGTCTGTAGTAAATCTCAAAGTCGGGTAATATTAGTCCTTTAATTTTGTTCTTTTTAAAACTTGTTTTGTGCTTGCTTTGGCAGCACACATGCTAAAACTGGAACGATACAGAGAAGATTAGCACAGCCCCTCCGCAAAGATGACATGCAAATTCAGGACGAATTCCATATTTTTACTAGAAAAAAAGTTGTTTTGGATATTCTAGGGTCCCTTGCCCTTCCATTTAAAGATGAGCTTGTCGCGGGGTGCCTGGGTGGCTCAGTCGGTTAAGCCTCCGACTTCAGCTCAGGTCACGATCTCACGGCTCACGGTCCGTGAGTTCGAGCCCCGCATCGGGCTCTGGGCTGATGGCTCAGAGCCTGGAGCCTGCTTCCGATTCTGTGTCTCCCTCTCTCTCTGCCCCTCCCCCGTTCATGCTCTGTCTCTCTCTGTCTCAAAAATAAATTAAAATAAATAAATAAATAAATAAATAAATAAATAAAAAATAAAGATGAGCTTGTCGGGGCGCCTGGGTGGCTCAGTCGGTTGAGTGTCCGACTTTGGCTCAGGTCATGATCTCACAGCTCGTGAGTTCGAGCCCCGCGTTGGGCTCTGTGCTGGCAGCTCAGAGCCTGGACCCTGCTTCAAATTCTGTGTCTCCCTCTCTCTCTGCTCCTCCTCGGCTCATGCTCTGTCTCTCTCTCCTTCAAAAACAAATAAAAACATTAAAAAAAAAAAAAAAAAAAAAAAAGATGAGCTTGTCCATTTCTACAGAAAAAGCCTGCTAAAATTTTGATTGGAATTGCATTGACTCTAGAACCCCAAGATCAAGAGTTATATTCTCTACCACCAGCCAGCCAGGCGCCCCTGGATTTTCTCTTTATTCTGATATAGAATTACAGTGATTGATTTTTAATATTAACTTAACCTTACATTCCTGGGATAAACCCCTCTTGATCATGATAATAGTATTTATTTTATGTGTTACAGAATTTGAATTGCTAATATTTTGTAGATTATTTTTGCATCAGTATTTATGAGGGATGTTAGGTCCATAGTTTTCTTGTGATGTCTTTGTCTGGTTTTAATACTAGAGTAATGTTACCCTATAAAATAAGTTGGGGTGTAGCAGGATTCTCTCACAGAGAGTTGTGACACTGAGGCTTTTCTTTCCAGGAAGTAACTTTATTCCTGCTGGCACTGCTCAGTTGGGTTCCTACCTGAAGAACTGAGCCCCGAATGTCACGTGGCATAGTTTTTAATATATTTTTTACTTTTCTTAATGTGTTTTTTACTTTTTTATCTCCCATATATGGTAACATATGATTAAGTGGTCTCATGTTACAAGGTCATGTTTGTGTTATCATGGGATGTTATCATGTTTGCATATAACCAGGTTGCCTTGAGGTTTTTTTTTTTTCCTTTTCCTTTTCTTCTTTTTTTTCAATAGGGAGGAGACCCTACCACAGGAGCATATTCCTTCCTTTCTCTATTTTTATTTTATTTTTATTTTATTTTATTTTATTTTATTTATTTTTTCTTTCTCCATTTTTTAAAAAAGAGTTTGTGTAGGGAAAAAAAAGGTTTACGTAGGATTGGTATTATTTCTTGCTTAATGATTAATAGAATTAACCATTGAGGGCATCCAGGCCTAGAGTTTTCCTTGTGAAGAATTTTTTTTTAATTAAAAAAATTTTTTTTAATGTTTATTCAGTTTTTTAGAGTGAGAGAGACAGAGTGCAAGTTGGGGAGGGGCAGAGAGAGAGAGGGAGACACAGAATCTGAAGCAAACTTCAGGCTCAAGCTGTCAGCATAGAGACCGTTGTGGGGCTCGAACTCCCGAACCATGAGATCATGACCTGAGCTGAAGTTCAGTGCCCCAAGTGCCCCAAGAATGTTTTTGTTAAGTTTATTTATTTATTTTGAGAAAGAGAGCAGGGGAGGGGCAGAGAGAGAGGGAGAGAGAGAGAATCCCAAGCAGGCTCCACGCTGTCAGCACAGACCCCGATGTGGAGCTCCACCCCGTGAACCAAGAGACCATGACCTGAGCCGAAATTAAGAGTCAGACGTTCAACTGACTGAGCCACCCTAGGCACCCCTGTAAGAAGAATTTTTTACCTAAAATTTTATTATGAAAAATTTCAAACATATAGTAAAGATGAAAAATTATATAGCAAATACTGATAAAACCACCTAGATTCTGTCATTTACCATATTTTTTCACATATCTGATCCATAGGATGGCGCTCGATCAATCTATTTTATTTTTTTATGCATTTCAAAGTAAAATTGCATACATCAGTATACTTCTGTGGGAAGCATTTTAATTAATTCAGCTTTTTTAATAGACTTAGGAATAGTCAAGTCTCCTACTTGTTCTTGGGCCAGTTTTAGTAATTTGTGTCTTCAGGAATATGGATTGTTAAATTTATTGGTAAAATTTGTTCATGTATATCCTTTTTTCTTTTTTTTTAATGTTTATTTTATTTATTTTTTTTTTAATTTTTTTTTTTTAACGTTTATTTTATTTTTGAGACAGAGAGAGACAGAGCATGAACGGGGGAGGGTCACAGAGAGAGGGAGACACAGAACCTGAAACAGGCTCCAGGCTCTGAGCTGTCGGCACAGAACCCGACGCGGGGCTCAAACTCACGGACCGCGAGATCGTGACCTGAGCCGAAGTCAGATGCTTAACCGACCAAGCCACCCAGGCGCCCCTATTTTATTTATTTTTGAGAGAGACAGTGAGAGCATGCAAGTGGGGAAGGAGCAGAGAGAGGGAGACAGAGAATACCAAGCAGGCTCCATGCTGTCAGTGCAGAGCCCAGTGTGGGGCTGAAACTCCCGAACCATGAGTTCATGACCCAAGCTGAGATCAAGAGTCAATGCTTAACCACCTGAGCCACCCAGCCGCCCCTATCCTTTTTTCTTTTAAATGCCTGTAAGATTTATCATTCATGATGAATAATGTGTATGTTTCCTCTCTTATTCCTGACCAGTCTGGCTGTAGGTTTATCAATTTTATTAATCTTTCCAGAGAATTAGTTTTTAGTTTCATTCATTTTCTGTTATTTTTGTGTTTTCTATTTCTTTGATTTATATGATTATCTTTGTTATTTCCTTCTGTTTGCTTTGGTTTAATTTGCTCTTCTTTTTCTAATTTCTTAAGGTAGAAACTTAGATAACTAATTTTAATTCTTTTTTTTTTTTTAAGTTTATTTATTTTAAGAGATAGTGTGAGCGGGGAGGGACAGAGAGAGAGGGAGAAACCCATGCAGGCTCCTCACTGACAGTACACAGACCATGCAGGGCTTGAGCTCATGAAACTGTGAGATCGTGACATGAGCTGAAACCAAGAGTCAGATGCTTAACCAACTGAGCCACCCAGGCACCCATCTTATTTTCTAATATAAAAATTTAGTGCTATAAATTTCCCATGTTAGCAACATTCTACAAATTTTGGTTAGTTGTGTTTTCATTTTCATTCACTTCACAGTATTTTCTCATATCTTTAGTGATATTTAGAAATATGTTGTTTTGAGAGACTTAGGTGGATCAGTTGGTTGAGCATCTGACTTCAGCTCAGTCATGATCTTACAGTTCATGAGTTCGAGCCCTGCATCATGGTCCATGCTGACAATGTGGAGTCTGCTTGGGTTTCTCTGTCACCTTCTCTCTCTGCCCCTCCTCCACTCATGCTGTCTCTCTCTCAAAACAAATAAAAATAAATAAAAAAATAGAAATGTGTTGTTTTGTTTCTATTATTTGGGGATTTTTTTTTTTAATGTTCTTTTATTTTTGATAGAGAGAGAGAGAGAGAGAGACAGGGCACAAGAGCCGGGAAGGGGCAGAGAAGGGAGGGAGACAGAGGATCCAAAATGGGTTCTGCACTGACAGCAGAGTCTGATGCAGGACTCAAACTCACAAACTGTGAGATTATGACCTGAGCCAAAGTCAGACACTTAACCAACTGAGCCACCCAGGTGCCCCTATTTGGGGATTTTTTTTTTTTAATTAAAAAAAATTTTTTTTTAATGTTTATTTATTTTTGAGACAGGGACAGATTGTGAGCTGGGAGGGGCAGAGAGAGAGGGAGACACAGAATCTGAAACAGGCTCCAGGCTCCAAGGCATCAGCACAGAGTCCGACATGGGGCCCGAACTCACAAACCATAAGATCGTGACCTGTGACCTGAGCCAAAGTGGGACGCTTAACCGACTGAGCTACTCAGGCGCCCCAGGGGATTTTTTTCTTTTTAATGCTTATTTATTTTTTAGAGAGAGAGACAGAGAGCCAGTGGGGGAGGGACAGAGAGAAAGGGTAATAGAGGATCCGAAATGGGTTCTGTGCTGACAGCAGAGAGCCTGATGCGGGGTTTGAACTTGCAAACTGGGAGATCATGACCTGAGCCGAAGTCGGATGCTTAACTCACTGAACCACCCAGGTGCCCCTGGGGATGTTTTTTTGTTTTTTTGTTTTTTTGGTTTTTTTTTTAATTTTTATTTATTTTGAGAGAGAGAGAGAAAGAGAGAGTACACATGCACACGAGTAGGGAAAGGGCAGAGAGACAGAGAAAATCCCAAGCGGGCTCCATGCTCAGTGGGGAGCCAGATTTGGTGCTCTATCTCATGGCCTTGAGATCACAACCTGAACCATAATAACCAAGAGTCGGTTCCTTAACCGACTGAGCTACCCAGGTTCCCCTTGGGGATTTTCCAGATAAATTTCTGTTACTGATTTCTTATTTTTAATATACTTTTTTTAATGTTTATTTTTGAGAGACAGAGACAGAGTGTGAGCGGGGCAGGGTTAGAGAGGGAGGGAGACACAGAATCTGAAGCAGTCTCCAGCCTCTGAGCTGTCATCACAGAGCCAGATGCAGGGCTCAAACTGACTGACTTCAAGATTATGACCTGAGCCAAAGTTGGTTGCTCAACCCACTGAGCCCCCCGGGTGCCCCTCTGTTATTAATTTCTTACTTAATTCTTTGGTAGACAGAAAATATACTCCATGTGATTGATTTCAGTCCTTCTAAATTTATTGAGATTTGTTTTATGGTCTAGCATATGCTCTATGTTGTTGAATGTTCCTGTGTGCATTTTTTTATTTTTGAGAGAGATTGTGCACATGTCGGGGAGAGGGGCAGAGGGAGAGAGACAGAGAGAGAGAGAGAATCTTAAGCAGTCTCTATGTTCAACACAGAGCCAGATTCGGGGCTTGATCTCACAACCCTGGAATCATGACTTGAGCTGAAATCAAGAGTTAGGTACTCAACCGACTGAGCCACTCAGGCTCCCCAATTCTGTGTGCATTTTAAAAGAATGTATACTTTGCTGTTATTGAATAGAATGTTCTATAAATGACTTTAGGTCAGTTTGGTTGGTAATGTTTAAATCTTCTGTCCTCACTGATTTTCAGTCTAATCGTTTTATCAGTTATGAGGAGTATTGAAACTTACAGCTGTAATAGTAGACTTTTCTATTTCTTCCTTTAGTTC
>NC_064818.1:58207942-58240508 GCF_023721935.1 Panthera uncia | reverse complement strand
GAGATCATGACCTGGGCCGAAGTCAGATGTTTAACTGACTGAGCCACCCAGGTGCCCCTCACAAATGCTGGTTTCTAAATGTAACTTCTATAAATCCTAGCCACAAATGGGATCAATAGGCATAATTTAGATCCTTAATTCCTTTCCTTTTTCCATCCAGCATCTAGGGCACTTAAAAAAGTCTTTTAAAATTGTGGGCAGTTCTTCACCTTATCCCTTAATTTTCTCTCTCCATTTTTCTTTCCGAAAAATTGGGCTGGAACTCTGGTCATATAACTCAGATATTCTAACCCCGTAGAACACAGTAGATTGTTAATCTGTTAGTGGGTTCTAGAACCTATTATAATTGGGTAACAATATATCATCCTGGTCAGCAAACCCAACAGGCTTCTCTTCAGTAGGTGAAATTTTAGTTTTCTTTGGATTATTGTGAACAAAAAGAGGAGTGTTTTGGGCTCCATAGGAGTGTAATCACTCAATTAAATTCTCAGATTTATACCAGATACCACATACTATACTTCGTCTTTCCTATGGGACTTTGATCTTACAGATTAGCGGTGCCAGGATCACAGAACCTTAAAAGCTAAAAGAACTGAAGACGCCATCTACTCTGGTCTGCTTCCCAAAGCAGAAATCTCACTTATTGGGGTCACAGCCTGCCTCTCCTTGAATACTTAGTGAAAATAGTGCTTAATACTTTAGGATATAGACTATTCAGTTTTTTAAATAACGAGAATCATAGGGCATCTGGCTGGCTCAGTTGGTGGAGCATGTGACTTGTGATCTTGGGGTTGTAAGTTCGAGTCCAACTTTGGGTGTAGAGATCACTTAAAAAAATAAAATCTTTGTAAAAATGTTGAGAATCTTTTCCTCATGTTGGAATCTTCCTCTTTATAACCTGAACCTTTAGATGCAACACCAAAAAATGTACTCTGTCTTCTATATATTAACTTCTTCAAAGGGCTAAGATGTATACTACTGCCTTTCTGTACTATCCTTTCTTCCTTCAGTTGTTATTCATTTGTCATGGTTTTTAAAATATCTGGCATACTGTGATTGTCCTTTAGATATATATTTAAAAAAATTTTTTTTACATTTATTTATCTTTTGAGAGACATAGACAGAGCACAAGTTGGGGAGGGACAGAGAGAGAAGGAGACACAGAATCCAAAGCTGGCTCCAGGCTCTGAGCTGTCAGCACAGAGCCTGACGCGGGGCTCGAACTCACGGACCGCAGGATCATGACCTGAGCCGGTCGGCCGCTTAACCGACTGAGCCACCCAGGCGCCCCTAATATTCCTTGTTTTGAAGTCTCCTTTTTCAGATGTTAGTATAGCAATTCTACTTTAATTAGTGTCTTCAGAAGCATATTTTTGTCCATCTTTTCACTTTCAACCTATCTGTGTCTTTATATTTTAGGTGAATTTATTTTATTTTATTTTAAGTTTATTATTTTTTTTTTAATTTTTTTTTAACGTTTATTTATTTTTGAGACAGAGAGAGACAGAGCATGAACGGGGGAGGGTCAGAGAGAGGGAGACACAGAATCTGAAACAGGCTCCAGGCTCTGAGCTGTCAGCACAGAGCCCGACGTGGGGCTTGAACTCACGGACCGCGAGATCATGACCTGAGCCGAAGTCGGCAGCTTAACCGACTGAGCCACCCAGGCGCCCCTTAAGTTTATTATTTTAAGAGAGATCAAGAATCCTAGCCAGGCCCTGAACTGAGGGTGCGGAGCCTGATGTGGGGCTTGAACTCATGGAACTGTGAGATCATGACCTGAACTTAGGTGAATTTCTTTTATTTAAAAAAAAATTTTTTTTAAGTTTCTTTATTTTTGAGACAGAGAAAGAGAGAGAGAAGAGAGAGAGGGAAACAGAGTGTGAGTGGCAGAGGGGCAGAGAGAGAGGGAGACACAGAATCCAAAGCAGGCTCCAGGTTCTGAGCTATTAGCACAGAGCCTGACACGGGCTCGAACTCATGAACTGGAGATCATGACCTGAGCTAAAGTTGGATGCTTAACCGACTGAACCACCCAGGTGCCTCTAGGTGAATTTCTTTTAGACAACCCATAGTTGGGTCTTAATTTTATGTCTAGTCTGACAATCTTTGTCTTTTAATTGAAGTGTTACACTTAATTTATATGTCAATATAACTATGTTAAAATCTCCTGTATTGGTTTTTTTTTTCTTCTTTTTCTCCCATCTGTTCTTTATTCATTTTTTTATGTTCTGCCTTCTTTTGGATTAACTGGATATCTTTTAGTATTACATTTTATGTCCACTATTGACTTTTTTAGCTATACCTCTTCATTTTATTTTTTTAGTGGTTGCTTTTTAACCTATCACAATTTACCTTCAAAATAATGTCCTATGATTTCATGTAACATTTAATAACCTTGCAATCATGTATTTCCATTTGTCCCCTCCTGTCCTTTGTACTAGTGTTGTCATACATTTTTCTTCTAGGTTTTATACATTTCACAATACATTGCTATTATTATTTAAGAAAAAAAAAATTTTAATGTTAATTTATTTTTGAGAGACAGAGAGAGACAGGGGAGGGGCAGAGAGAGAGGGAGACACAGAGTCCGAAGCAGGCTTCGGGCTCCAAGCTGTCAGCATAGAACCCAACGTGGGACTCAAACTCACAGACCACAAGTTCATGACCTGAACTGAAGTCGGATGCGTAACCGACTAAGACACCCAGGTGCCCCTATTATTAATTTTATTTAAACAGGAGAAGAAAACCAAGTTTAACAGCGGACATTAAGTATATGGGGGAGCCCACACAGACATGGAAATTCCCACATTACTATTATTTTTTGCTTTAAAGAGTCAGTTACCTTTTTCCTCATTTTTTTTTTAATGTTTATTTATTTTTGAGGCAGAGAGAGACAGAGCATGAATGGGGGAGGGTCAGAGGGAGAGGGAGACACAGAATCTGAAGCAGGCTCCAGGCTCTGAGCTGTCAGCACAGAGCCCGACGCGGGGCTTGAACTCACTGACCGTGAGATCCACGACCAGAGCTAAAGTTGGACGCTCAGCTGATGGAGCCACCTAGGCTCCCCTCTTTTTCCTCATTTTTAAATGTAGATAAAAATATTTTATGTTTATCAATGTGTTTACCATTCCTTCATTCCTATTTATAGATCCAGATAATGTAATTTTCCTTTTGCCAAAAGGACTTCTTTTAACATCTCTTGTAGTGCAGGACTGTTGGCAATACATTCCCTCATGTTGTTTGCTTGAAAAGGTCTTTATTTCACCCTCATTTCTGAAGGATGTGTTCTGGATATAGCATTCTAGGTTAACAGTAAATTTTGGGGAGGCACAGATAGCATTTTATTGTTTTCTGGTTTGTATAGGGTTTCTGACAAGAAATGTGAATTCTTTTTTTTTTTCTTCTGTATCTATTTTCCTCCCTCTGCCTGCTTTTAATATTCTCTCACACGAATTTTCAGTGATTTTATTATGGTGTGCATTATATCTTCAGTTTTGCTCCTTATTATGTTTGTGGATGTTCTAAAATACTTCAACGTATTTATAATAGCTCTTTAAATGTCCTTGTTTTTAATTCTGGTATCTCATTTCTGGGTCTGTTTATTTTGGCTATGAGTCACATTTTCCTGTTTTTTTACATTTCTGGCAATTTTTTATTGGATACTGGGCATTGTGAATGTTATGTAGTTGAGTGCTAGATTTTGTTGTCTTTATTAAACAGTGCTGGACTTTGTTCAGGAAGACAGGTAAATTCTTTCTGGAATAGCATGATCCACTTGAAACTTCCTTTTTCTTGGTCATGATCTCCATCTACCCTGCCTCCCCAGTTTTATTGAGATACAATTGCCGTGCACTACTTATAAGTTTTAAGGTTATAGCATAATGACATGACTTACATATATTATGAAATGATTACCACAATAAGTTTAGTCAACATCCATCTCATATAGGTACCTAGGAAAGGGCAAAAATGTTTTTTTTCCTTGTGACGAGAACTCTTAGGATTCACTCTTAACAACTTTCAAATATGCCATACAGCCATGTCGACTATAGTCAACATATTGTATATTACATCACCGGTACTTATTTATTTTATAACTGGAAGTTTGTACCTTTTGACCAAACTCATCCATGGAACTTCTTTTTAATCTTTGTTTGAATAGGTTCAGAATAGCCTTTACTCCAGGGCTAGTTTAGTTCTACTACTGAGGTGTGACTGCTCTGGGGTCTCCCTGAATGCCCTAGGTGTTCCACAGGTGCTTTTCATTCTGGTCGGTCAAAATTCAAACACCTCTCAGTGGTGCAAGCTTACGGATTCTCAGTCTTTTTTTATTCTGATCTGATTGAATTTTACCCTATACATGCAATCCTTAGTATTAGCAACAGATTCAGTGGGTACACTGTGCAAATTTCTGAAGCTCTTTTCTTTGCCTCATTGCCTCCGCTGGTAGTCCGCCTACAAGTTCTAGTCGCCTCTGCCTCCTGAAATCCAGTGTGTCTGTTTAGCCTAACAAGACCTTCATGCTCACCTTAATCTCTCTACATACCTGTCCTACACTCCCTGTTATCCAGTGTCTGAAGAGTTATATCTTTCACAGTTCTCAGTTACTCCATCGTAACTGGAAGTGGAAGTCCTGAACTACTTTTAAAAATGACAATTGGGGCGCCTGGGTGGCTCAGTCGGTTAAGCGTCCGACTTCAGCTCAGGTCACGATCTCGCGGTCCGTGAGTTCGAGCCCCGCGTCGGGCTCTGGGCTGATGGCTCAGAGCCTGGAGCCTGCTTCTGATTCTGTGTCTCCCTCTCTCTCTGCCCCTCCCCCGTTCATGCTCTGTCTCTCTCTGTATCTCAAAAATAAATAAAACATTAAAAGAAAAAAATTAAAAAAAAAATTACAATATACCCAGAGTTACTCAGCTGATTTTTTAAAATTTCACTCACTTTTCAGAGAACCTTCCCTTGCATTAACTATTCATATATATTGTCCCATTTTACTTCATTCTCCTCCTTCCTCCTCTATCAGTCACTGGAGGGGAGAGTCTTGAATAGATATATTCAAGCCTGTTTCAGATTCTGTGTCTCCCTCTCTCTCTGCTCCTCCCCTGTTCATGCTCTGTCTCTCTGTCTCAAAAATAAATAAACGTTAAAAAAAAAAATTAAAAAAAAAACAGCATGGAGAATTGAAACATGAAGCTCTTGTGTAGCTGGTATTTTGTCCTTTTAACTGGGTGCTTGATCACTCTGTTCCTTTTTGGCCATGTTTAGATGGACAAGCTTTGTCTTGTATAAGAGAAGGTTAAGCAGGCAGTGTCTGAAGGAAGTAAACCCTGTCCTCTCTGGGTACCAGTTAGTCTTGGAGCCCCTGAACCTAATTGTTTCTTCTTATCTTCTGAGGTGCAAATCTCTTAGTTACTGTATGCAAAGAAGTGCTAAAAATAACTCAGCAAGACTTTGAACCTGGCTATTCAAAGATCACAGTGTGTATCTGCCTAGATTGTTTTGGACAGTTATCTAATGAGTACCCTGCACAGTTGAGCTGTATTTGTGCAGTTGAAATCCATTGCTAAATTGAACACACCTCGAAGGACATCCTAGAATGGATCAAACCTGATTTCTGAGAAATTGAAATTGTAGATTGTATGATTGGGAAGTAAAGTGACATTCTTTCCTACCCTTGTAACCTTTGGCCCATCTTTTGTGCAGGACTTATTTTCTCAGCATCAAGGTTGAACCTGAGCAGTCTGTCCCTCACGTGATGGGACCTGACGGAGCCTAAGCTGTCAGTGCCAGTCACAGACCTATCAGAGCTAATGGCCCTTGCTGCGGCTGCTGTCTCAGGGGCCCTACTACACTGGTGGACAATTTTGTACTTAGAATTAACTGGTGGCAGTGATATAAAGTGGAGGAAGTGGTAGACAAAATAGAAGAGATCTTGGATAACTTATTTTCCCTCTTTTAAAAGGTGTGACACAGTTTCAACCGGGCCACTCAATCTCTGCTCAGATATGTAGCTTAGCACTGCTGGCTCCACCCAGTATGCGCTTATGTCTGTGGATGTGTCCTTCCACTGTGGTTTATCTTGAGTCCCCATTTTGCTTATTAGCTCCTTAAAGGCAGGACTCGGCTCTGAGGGCTTTAGAAACCATATGCGAATACTGAGAAGAGCGCTGGGTGTACTGTGATGGCCTGACTCTAATCTTACCATGTGACCTTGAGAAATTCCTTTCCTTTTTGGTTGGGCCTGAGTGCTACTAAATTAGTCCACAGGCATGTTGAATGTTTCACTGCTTCTTAGGACTCTGTTAGGCATTGTGGAAAATCTATAATGTAACCCTGGGTCTCTTCCTCCAGGGTGCTAAGAATTCTGCTGTGACACAGTTTCCATAAGAAATCAGTGGTGGTAGTAGCATGTTTGCTTCTCCAGGAGAGGGCCTGCCACCCTACCTGTCTGCACCTACTAATGCATGAACTCTAAAGCAGTGTGTTCTTTCCACCATAGGAAATCCCTCTTTGAGGAGCCTGTAGAAGACACATCCCTTCCAGAAAGCGGGGGAGGAAAGAGTTTGCTAATTTATGGCAAGCCTTGGAATTTCAGGTTCTAAAAAGCAGTTATTTGTGGAGTTACATTAAAATGAAAGAGAATAATAATAATGAAGCACTCTCTGTGTATCAAGAAGTATGCTTGGCGCTTTGTATCTGTTGCCTTATTCAATCTGCACAACTAGCTCTCTCTAAAGAACATTATTATAACCCCCATTTTACAGTTGAGGAAACTGAAACTCACCCAGCTCTACCCTGCTAGTAAGTGGTAGACCTAGGATGAGTCCAGGCAGGCTGACTCTAGAGCCATACTCTTTTAAATTAACATACAGTGTTATATTAGTTTCAGGTGTATAATATAGTGATCCAACAATTCCATACATTACTCAGTGCTCATCAAGATAAGCACACTCTTTGGGGCGCCTGGGTGGCTCAGTTGGTTAAGTGCCTGACTTCGGCTTAGGTCACGATCTTGTGGTTTGTGGGTTCAAGCCCCGCGTCGGGCTCTGTGCTGCTGACAGCTCAGAGCCTGGAGCCTGTTTCAGATTCTGTGTCTCCCTCTCTTTCTGCCTCTCCCCCGCTCATGCTCTGGCTCTCTCTCTCTCAAAAATAAACATTTAAATATGACAATAATAAATAATAAAAAAATAAAAAGATAAGTGCGCTCTTTAATCTTCTTCACCTGTTTCACCCATCCGCCACCTCCCCTCTGGTAACCACTAGTTTGTTCTCTCTAGTTAAGAGTCTGTTTTGTGGTTTGTCTCTTTTCTTTTTTTCCTTTATTTGTTTCTTGTTTTGTTTCTTAAATTCCACATATGAGTGAAATAGAGCCATACTTCTAACTATGTTATTTTAAAAATTATTAGCTGTTGGTTGAAACTCTTTTTCAGGGCCTAAGCACAACTAGATCCAGTAGTGACCCACCAAGGTCTTTACTTGGAGAACATCTTTGCGGTGCTTCTTGCTTAGCTAGCCTTGAATTTGAAGACTAAATGTGGATTATGGAGGAGGGAGAATTGTCTTTTTGCTTCTTTATTATCAGAATTCCACTTCCATGCAGTCCAACAACTGAGCAGAGCACCGCTTAACTGTAAGAGTGCCTCTGTGGGTTGTCCTTACGCTGGTGAAATTGCAAGGTTAGGGACAGACTTTTATTGCTTCTGGGAGAAGAGAGTGTTGTCCCTCATTGGGAGACATGTCATCAGTTCTGGGGAAAGTCTGGTTTGGAGAAAGTAGGGGAAGGATGGGAGGCTAGATTAGCTCCTTCCAGAGAAAAATGAAGGATGTGACCTCCGATTTCTTTTCAGTCTCTTGCCAAAATTTACAGAACATTACAGCCCTATGACAAATTCAGAAAAGGGAGTTAGGCAATGCCTTGAGTCAGTCATTCTCATTTTTCGAGGAAAGGGTATCTTCCGTTGAGTTTGAGGAAATTTACTGAGTAGAAGGAGAAAGGTTTCAGCCTGCCTGGCTGAGAAGTACTGTGTTTGACTGTGTTGTTCTTCCATAGACAATGAGAGGGAGAGCTCAGTCTGCATCTATCATAAAAATTGCCTGCAGGGGGGCCTGGGTGGCTCAGTTGGTTAGGTGCCCAACTCTTGATTTTAGCTCAGCTCATGATCTCACAATTGGTTGTGGGATCAAGTCCCCCTCTCCCCACCCCATCGGGCTCAGTGCTGAGCGTGGAGCCTACTTGGGATTCTCTCTCTCTGCCCTTCCCCTGCTAGTGCGAGCACATGCATGTGTTCTCTCTCTCTCTCTCTCTCTCTCTCTCTCAAAATAAATAAATAAAATTAAAAGAAAAAACTGTCTGCAGCTACTTGGCAGTTGCTCTCCGCTCTAGCAGCCCAATTGCCGCTGAGTGTTGTTGAAGACCTACTCTGCTCAGCACCATTTCTTTTTTTTTTTTTTTTAATTTTTTTTTTCAACGTTTTTTATTTATTTTTGAGACAGAGAGAGACAAAGCATGAACGGGGGAGGGGCAGAGAGAGAGGGAGACACAGAATCGGAAACAGGCTCCAGGCTCCGAGCCATCAGCCCAGAACCTGACGCGGGGCTCGAACTCACGGACCGTGAGATCGTGACCTGGCTGAAGTCGGACGCTTAACCGACTGCGCCACCCAGGCGCCCCTCAGCACCATTTCTTTAGAGATAAGACATTACAGTGGAGCAGGGAACAGTTTAGAGAGGTGGCATGGAGAGCAAACCTTTTTATTCAGACCTTCTTGGTTCTCTGAGCACCAAGATAGGTTTGTCCCAAGTCTGGAGCCATTGTGAAGGATGAACTTCATTTCCCAGTGGCTTGTGGTTCTTTCATTACTTCTCCATCATCAGCTCATATAATAAGCAGTACCTGGTCAACTCCCTCTAACCGATGGGAGAGAGAAGCAAAGGCAATATGCAGGTTTATGGCTGGTGATGCTCACGTTTGTGGCTTCAGAGCTTGGATCTCTCAAGCTGTCTTTTCCTGCTTTGTGGGGGGAAAAAAAATGGAGACAAAAAAATCATATTCTCTAACTAGTGAATAAACATCTGAAATAGAGGAAATGGCCAGAGTCCAGTGGGAGAGATAGATGGAGATTATCATGAAAATCCTCTAAAAAGCCTTTATCATCTTTCGTCCTTGTAATTTCTTTATCTGTTTCAAATCATCCAGAGATTAACTATCACCCAGAGATTAATTTTCCTATGATTAGGGGGTTTGGCAGGGTTAAAGCAGAAGACATGGAAGTGGGAACAGAGTGGTTACAGTCTCTTTCAGAGAATGGAAGGTTGGCCTTGAGGTATGAGCATTCATTGTCGAGTGTATTCTGGGATGCCTGGCTGGCTCAGTCAGTGGAGCCTGCAGCTCTTGATCTTGGGGTCATGAGTTCAACCCCCATGTTGGATATAGAGTTTACTTTAAAAAAAAAGGTCACACGGTAGGAGGCATTCATCTCCAGCCACCCCAAGCCTGGAGACCACCTGACGGCTGCTGCCAAAGAAGCCCAGTGAAAAGGCTCCTGGGTAATCCAACTCTTGATTTTGACTCAGGTCATGATCTCGTGGTTTGTGAATTCGAGTCCTGCATTGGGCTCCACTCTGTCAGCTTGGGATTCTTTCTCTCTCTCTCTTCCCCTCCCCTGCTTGTGCGCATGCTCTCTCTCTCTCAAAATAAATAGATAAACTTTACAAAAAATAATAAAGACGTCCAGTTGAAGATTAAAGACCTTTGTATTTCAAGCTTCTCAATGAGTACTAAGTAATTAAAATAGCAACCAAATCTCGATTTTGCTGATAATGAGTTTGGAGTGGTCTGTACAGTTTTGGTGGTGGTTGACACCCAACTAAGCAAGGCTGAGCAGGATCTTTGGCTTCTATTGGTGGAAATTGACATGCCCTGGAGCCCTGAGGGACCTGGTAATAATGAAAATTTAAACATCAAGCCAAGCTTTTCTCCAGGTTACAGCTCTCCACAGATCATGCTTCCCACTTCTTAGGAGTGAGCTTTGAATTCCTTGAATGCTTTCTGAAAGATTAAGTTTAGCCTGTAAACTAAGGAATGTGCCTCAGGTTAAACTAGCCTGCCAATACAGGAAGAACATTGGATTGGGAGTCAGAAAATTCTGTTGTCTAATCTCTGCTTTGTGTTTTTGGATAACTTACAATCTTTCTCGACATCTGTTTCTTCATCTGTGAAATGAGGGCCATGGATTAGGTAGGTGATTTCAAAGGTTCCTTCCAGAACTGTTATTTCTATGGTTCTGTCACCATGGTAACATTGGCAAAAAGAGGTAAGGTTGCCTTCCATATCACTATTCTTACATATTAATGATGATGCCAGACCTCCCAGCTGCCCTTCAGCCACCGCATTCATCTTATTTAAATACATCAAGTATTTTTTTTTCAAGTTTATTTATTTTGAGAGAGAGAGCACACGCACATACATGAGAGTACAAGCAGTAGAGGGGCAGAGAGAGAGAGAGAGAGAGAGAGAGAGAGAATCCCAAGCAGCTTTGTGTTGTGAGCACAGAGCAGGGCTTGATCCTACTAACCATGAGATCATGACCTGAACTGAGATCAGGAGTCTGACGCTTAACTGACTGAGCCACCCAGGTACCCCTACATCAAGTATTTTCTATTTCCATTTCTTGTTTTGTTTCCGTCTCAATAGCCTTCATTCTTCTATTGGTGAGACCCTATCATTTATATTTTTGTGTTTATTTTATATATTATCTCTAATCTTCATAATATTCTAAGAAAATAGTATGATGATGACTATTTTAAGATGAAGAACCTAAAGCTTAGGTCAAGGTCCTAGAAGTACTAAATGATGATGCCAAGATTTGACCCTAGGTTTCTATAATTCTGTAGCCTCTTTCTTCAACAAAACAAAACAAAACACCTTTTTTTTTTTTTTTTAAGCTTATTTATTTTGAGAGAGAGCATGGGAGGGGCAGAGAGAGAGGGAGAGAGAATCCCAAGCAGTCTCCACACTGTCGGAGCAAAGCCCTGCGCAGGGCTGAAACTCAACAGATGGTGAGATCATGACCTGAGCCGAAATCGAGCATCGGATACTTACCTGACTGAGCCACCCAGGCACCCTTCTGTAGCCTCTTTCTCTTATATCCCACTGCAATCTTGATAGGTTCCATGTTTATTTCCTATTCTATAAAAAGTCTCTAAGTTTCTCTGTTTGGAGAGAATAGTTTCTCTATTCTCTATTTGTGGTTTCATCCTCATTTGGCAGCCTGGCTTTAGGGAAGGCCTGCATGTTGCCCTGGCTGGAAGTGGGCTGGTGGCAGCCTTACATACTCTCCCCAAATAGGTTATACTGTAGATGTCAGTTCAAATTGAGAAAGCAGTGAATACAAGTTTGCTGTCAGGTCATATCCTATTACTTAGTTGTCTGCTAATTCTCCTTCTGGGAATTCAGTCCATCAGAGATTTGAGACTAAGCAATTTTTCAGGCACAAGGCAAAGCCCTCTGACATCTAGATAGGATAGCCATTGCCAAGAACTTTTCCATTGGTGATTCTCCTTTGCTGCTGTCTTTAGGCCAGAAGTTATTTCCCATTTCAAAGGCTCTGCTAAAAATATGGGACACAGGCTACTGAATAGTCTTTAGGGAATGCCTATTGTACATGCTTGGAGAAGGGGTGTGTATGTATGTCTAAAACCTCATCAATTTTGAACTAACTTTGTGCACTGGGATCTCTCTCCTTCCTGATCCTGATATGGCCAAGAGCTTCACAACCTGTGTTAATGCAAAACTGGCCTCTGTGGGCATCTCTGCTCAGTTTTTCTTTAGTATAACCCGTATCCCCTTGTACCACACCAGGACTGTTAAGCAGTGGATACTGGACATTCTCTGACTTTTGGCTGATACATTACCTGTTACACTCAGGATAGTGGGGTCATTATGGAAAGCCTGCTTCATATGGAATAGAGAAATTAGGTTTCTTCTTCACCAGAATCTGAATAAAGATGTGCAAGGCCCTAGCTCCTGGTTTATGGTTAGAACTATCTGGGGATAAGAGCTACCAAATGCCTATTGTCACCAGAAATAACTTTTCATTGTAAAATTAGTAAGCACTTACTGACTATTCCTTATGTGCAAGACACTGGACAGTCATCTCATGTCATCCGTATATGAGCTTTATACAGTTATAGTATAGATAGGATAAGAAAACTGAGGCTCAAAGAGATTAAGTGATGTGTATCAGTTTACATAGCTTGCTAGTGGTTGATCTGGGATCAAAATGTCTCTCCGACCTTAAAGCCTATGTCAGGTGCTTTTCCTCCAGAGACTCCAGGCTAGGGGTTTAGGTTCACACCCCAGTCCCCAATCTGTTCTTCTCTCACCTGAGGCAAAGTGTTTCAAGGCAAAGAAGAGGGCATAGAATCTTTGAAACTGAGGCCGTTTGTGTCTTCCACTTAAATCCAGAAGATGTTCCTTTGTGGTGAAGAATTACTTATGCACATAGGCTCTTTGGGTTAGTTCAAAATAGGTAAGTACTTCCTGGGCTGTGAAGACAGTTGTTCTGGAGTCCCAGGAGCTGTCTAGGTAGCTGTATAGCTACTGGGATGATAGTGTTTCTATCAGTTGTATGTTACTTTCAGGAATCAAAATGTTTATTCCATGTCCTTTTAGGAAGGTGAGTTCAAATTCTATTTTATAGAGAGAGACGGGTTGAGGCTCATTAGGTAAATTGAGATCCATAGTAAGAGTGAGATTCCCAGTTCAGTTCTCTTTCTATTAGGTCCCTTGCCAGCACCCAGGCTCCTGTCTACTGAGGGCCATATGTGGAGGTGTAAGGACTCCTTAGAGAACATGTGGCTTATCAGTGCTTTTCTGACTTTGAACCTGCCTGGAGCTAAAGTGGTGGACATGGTTCTAGGAAGCCCAGCAGCTGATGAAAGAAAGTGGGCTTGCACTTGGGAAATAGACTGTTACCTGATGGATTGGGGAGAGACCTCAGCCTAGGAGGTACCTTTGGAATGGCCAGGAGCCAGAGACTGAAGCTGCAAATTGTAAAACCTAAGGTCTTTAGACAGAAGCAGTCTGGGAGATTGTCTTCTGCCTCATTGCTGCCCTCTGCCACGTCCCAGGCCAGTGTGGAGTGTGAGGCCCAAATGGGACATGTTCCTAATGTCTGAAGCTCCAGAAAGCGAAGTCACAGAATAGGAAGTAGCCCTAATGTTCCAAAGTCCCAAATGGACTGGAGTCCAGACTTGAACTTAGAATATCTTCTTCTCTTGGAAATATAAGAGAGGTGATGAGGGCAGGAGATGGCAGAGGCTGGGTGAACTGAAGGGCAGCTTGCCTTGAATAAAAAAGAAAGAAAGGAAGTAAGGTCTGGACAAGAGGAGAGCTGAGATCATGCACGGAGTCCAGCCAGGCCTTTGGTTTCCTTCCAAGGAGCTGATAGCTCCAAGGCCTTCTCTGTTTTGCCTTCCTTTAAGAAACAGAACTGAGTTCTTCTGCCAAAAGCCAACTTTGTTGGGAATGAAAAATATCTGTTTTTAGACCTTCCACTTGGCCATGGCAAGGGGAGAAAGCCCAGGGATCAAGGCAGCATTGCCTGAGGCCTGAGGCTCTCAGGATGTAGCATCTCTGACAGGCTGCACCTTCTCAAAATTCGCTTTAGCATAGTATTTGTCTTACCTGATAACCCTTAGGGAAGACTGAGCCCAGGATACTGGCTCATAGGCATTGCTGAGGCTGCCCAGAGTTCAGGGTTAGAGAAAGCATGTAATACTCTGTTCTGCCTGGTTCCTGGGGGCCCAGTTCCATCTTGGAGTTTTGCTTTTTAGGGGGTTTTGAGCCATTCACTTCTGAGCCAAGACCTTGTCTATAGATATTTTAGCTACAAGCACAGCCCACATGCATGAGAGGGCTGGATTACTTTGTGAGTGACAGCCATTGCTGAGTGAGTACTGGTCCTCCTGCTGACAGAGCTGATAAATGGAATTAGAAGCAAAGGAGCCAGCCCCTGCTAGGGTATGTGGGACACAGCCAGGCAGAGTGACCTTGAGGAGCTGGGTGTCTGGAGGGAAGGACACTGAGCCTGGAGCCTAGGCTAGACGTTTGCCCTAGCTGTCCCTCCCCCCACCAAACTTGAGGACACAAGCCCTCCTTGTGTTCTCCATCTGTACTCTCCCCTCAGAATTTGTTGGCAGGCAGAAGTGTTTTCTACCAAGTGACATGTGCCCTGGCACAGGATTGAATTGGTGAGAACTGCCCAGAGGTACTTTTGTCCCCCTCAGGAGGCCATCCTCAGTCCCTCTGACCAGTCCTGATTCTAGCTTATTCTCTTCACCCTGCCCTACCTTCTGTTAGAATTAAGTCTTGGGGCACCAGCGTGGCTCAGTTGGTTAAGCATCCGACTTTTGATCTAAGCTCAGGTCATGATCTCACTGTTTGGGAGATCAAGCCCCAAGTTGGGCTCTGTGTTGACAACACAGAGCCTGCTTAGGATTCTCTCTCTCTCTCTGTGTCTCTCTCTCTCTGTCTCTCTCTCAAAATAAATAGATAGATAGATAGATAGATAGATAGATAGATAGATAGATAGAAAGAAAGAATTAAGCCTCACTCATCCCTCCCAAGCTCCTTACTGAGCTGGGAGCTCTTCATGATGTCATAGACTTCTGTCAGGTCAAGTTGCAAAATAGCTACCACCCAGATTACCACAGTGAACAGTCATTCCACCTCCTGGTCTCTCCTTTCTGCCCAGCTCCTTTCTAACTTAAATGGTATGCCTTTCCCCCTGGTTGTCCTTGGCTTTGATTCATGGTCTTATCAACTGAAGTTCTACCAGAACTTCCTTTGGAAGCACTGAGATCCAAGGTTCCTGGAGTCCGTGGAGGTCTGAATCCACCCCACCCCCATAGAAAGTAAGAGAAAGGGGAGAGACCCCTCATCAGAACAAAACATGCGCTTAGCTCTAGCTTAGTCAAGAAAGTGTCCCCTACATCACAAGGCTGGGAGGCCCAAAAGTTCGATCCAGGCAGTGGATAGGAAGACAGTTGGCACTGAGAGATGAAAACAAGCGGCAGATGGTGCCGAGGAACATCCCGGGACTGAAGAAATGTGGTTCCCAGAAAGGGAAAAGGAAGGAGATATTGGCAAAATCTTACTCAGCAACTGTGACAGCCTAGCCAAAGAAAGCTGCAGGATATGGCTGAGAACACATTTATGGTTTGGGGATGTTGCTGAGCTCAGACACTCACTCTTCTGTCACCTCTTCTCGTGCTCTTTTACCATACCCAGAGTAAACAGCCCTGGTGTCCAGGCTGGATGGGTCAGGAAAAGCCAGGAAGAGAAGAGGTTAGAAAATGGTCCCAGAAACCTGAGGAATTGCTCTGTGACCAGGCTTTTTTTCTGGGTGATAAGTAGTAAGCATGGTCTCTTGGAGGTGTCGCCCCAGCCTGAATCCAACCCAGCAGGGCAGCAAGAGGGGCCTGGGGACCAAGTGACCTAGGGTTTGAATGGCCTAAGCCCTGCCTGGCCTTTGACCTCCTGCAGGTGCTGGAGGTAGTACGAGCCAACTATGACACGCTCACACTGAAGCTGCAGGATGGCCTGGACCAGTATGAGCGCTATTCGGAGCAGCACAAGGAAGCTGCCTTCTTCAAGGAGCTGGTGAGTCTGCCCCGCCTCCACCTCTGCCTGTGTCTCCTGAGGGCCCTTTCCCAGCCGGTGCGTTGTACTGTGCAGGTGGGCATCTAAGGAAACAACCACAGTTTGCCAAAGGCTGATGAAATAAGACTTGAGGAGTCTGCTGGGATTGGGTGTGCGAATTGTCTCCTGAAGCAGCCCAGGACCAGGCAGTGAGAGAAGATATTCCCCAGGGTGCTGGTGCCAGGCGGGGAAGTGTGAGAAGCCTGAGGCAGCATTGCCCATCTCTCTTCTGCAGCCATGGAGACGGCCCTTGCACAGCTCCAGCTGGGCCTGGGGTTTGACGTGTGTTCCCAGTGGCAGCTCTGGCTCATTACCCCGTATCCTGTCTTCCAGCAGCTAATGAGAGTCATTGATTCTTCTCCTCCTTATGCGATCACTTCTTCCTAAATTCCTAACTGGCTCCTGGTCTGAGTGCCCTCCCGATCTAGTTCTCCAGTCTTCACTCCTCACCCCACGCCCCCCTTTCCCATCACTCAGCTTCCTGCAGCCCCTACCCCTGGCCACCTGGAGTCAGTGAGCATTTGCTCTGCCTCCTACTAGTCTCCCAGTCAGCCCTGCCACAGAACTGGGCTCTCCCCGTTGATGGTCTCTCTGCTGCCCTGTGCTTAGAGCTGCTCTCAGGAAGAGCGAAGCCTGCCGATCTCAATCCTGCCGCCCCCCCCCCCCCCCCCCCCCCGCCCCTCCAGCCTGGGTGTACACGAATGTCGTGGCTGCGAGTTGAGACCAGAGCATGCTATACTTCCTTCCCATAGCCTCAGCCCTCCCACTGCTGGGGCAGAACTCACCTCAGCCCAGCTTTTACTTCCCTATGCCAAGTTTATGATGAAGGTGCTGGGTTGTAGATTATCTGTCTTATGCTGAACACAGCCCTGCTCTGACCCTGACATGAGATTCCTGAGATTTTGGACTTCCCCAGGGTGAGGGAGATCTGCTCTGGAAGTGAGTGAGTTGGGAGCAGGGAAACAATTGATATAAAGAGATAGCAGAGTCGAGTATGTTTATGGGGTCAAGTATATTTATGGCAAGTCTTTAAGTTGTTGTGGGGGGATTACTGGGGGCCCAGACTTCACAAAGAGAGTAAGTAATTGGAGAGGAAAAGATTGTGGAGGAGTTAGGGGAGCTCTCTTGGTACCTCTACCTGACTCAGTTCTCCTTATATCTCTACCTCTAGCATCAGGGAGCAAAGAGGGTCTGGTTGGGCTTGGAGGTAATGAGCTTGAGCCGCCCGCTGTTTGCTGTGCTGCCCTTGCCTCTGCCTCCTGCCTGATGACTTCATTATGTTTCCCATAGCTAAGCAGAAATTGAAGGAAAACTCCTTGGTCTTTGGGGCCCAGGATAGATACACATGCTTTTTCTCCTCCTTCTCCTACTTTGTCTCTTAAACAACATTCACTTCTGTTGCCCATGAACAGCACTCCTTCCAGAGTGTGCCGGATTCCTCCCAGAACCCAGTCAGAGTAGAGAGTTTGGCCCTTTGACCCCTTCTGCATAGTCCTTTCCCCCACTGACAGAGGCAACACTTCCTGCAAGGCTCTCCATCTATGGGGAGAAAGCATGAAGGGAGTAGTGGGGACACAACGGGGATATGCCCCAGACTTCCCTTTAAAGCAGGGGGCTTCTCTGTGGTATGGAAAGAGTTCTGGACTCAGAGTTGAGAAACCTGGGTCCTGCTTCCAAGCCTGGGACTCACAAGCTGTATGACCTGCTCCTCGTCGTTGGCCTCTGGATCGTACTCCTGCCCTCTATGCCAGACAGGGGCTGTGTCTCCAGGTGTTCTTTCCAACCCAGGAAAGTAGATAAATACAGACAGAGAGTGAGATCAGAAATGCATTCCCTGGCCTCATTTTCTCCTCCTCTATCAGACCACTGACAGACCAGTCTCCCACTGCATGGCCGAGGCAAGGACAAAGGCCTGCCCTCACCCTCCTTCCCTGTCTGTGCTTACTTCTGCCTCTTCAGGTGCCCACGTGTACTCTTCTCACATCTGCTTCTCAGCCCTGCTTTTCTTCCACTTATCAGCTTATCACTGAACTATTCGCTGACTTGCCTGCAGGGATGATAGCTGTTAAGGGTTCATTTCCTAAGAGAGAAACTTCTAGCATTGCATCTCGGCCTTGTCCCTCAGGCACTGCCCTCTGTTGTTTGTAACCAACTCTCTCCTTGTTTTCTCTCCGCCTGTGCCCTCTTACCTTCCCCCACCCTTTCCCAGGTTCGATCCATTAGCACCAACGTCAGGAGAAATCTGGCCTTCCACACACTCAGCCAGGAAGTCCTGCTCAAGGAGTTCTCCACTATCTCCTGAGGCCACACGAATCTGAGCAGCTGCTGACTGCCCTTACCCATGAGGCTCCCGGGCTGGAGGGGGACTGAGGGGAAAGGGGCCGTCCCCTAGGTTGGAGAATTACACAGATACCGAGTTCTCTCGGTGAAGGCCACGCTTCAGTGGAGCTTGGACAGCAGGGGCCAGGAGGGGCAAACCAGGGATAATCGAATCTTATTTGGGGAGGGATTGGGGGGGCACAGGGAGAAGCCTTCAAGAATGTGGGGGCTTCCAGCATGGGCTCCCTGGACACCCCCTCACATTTTCAATTGAGATTACAAGTTGTGGCTGCTGACTGATTTTCAGGGGTTGTTGGGGCAAGTCTTAGGGTGAGGCCAGCATCCTGAGGATCAGTGGCTGTCCGAGGCTTCTGAAAACAGACTAACTCTCAGATGTAGATGGAGCCAGTTCTGCTTTCTTTGGGCCTGGAACTGAGCTGAGCTTGAAATCTGTGTCCCCTGCCCCTGATGGTGCACTGTCCAGTCGTGAGGACCCTTAGCTCAGCTCAAGGTAGGGTAGGAATTGAGGACCTTTTTCTACCTTCTCCATCTGGGAGACTGGAGATTAGAATCTGCCCAATGCCCTGCTGTCCAGCCACCACTTTCTGGATTTGATTCTTGGCACCAAGAGTGCCTGTTAGCTTTCCCCTGCCTTCCAACCCGTTGACTCCTCAGCACTATAGGGTCACAACCTGAGCTTTTAATTTTCAATCTGGTTTAAAATGTCTTTAGGGTGTGTGTGTGAAATAAACATTGACAGGTTTTCTGGAGCCCTCAGGTGCCTACTTTGCTGGTTCCCTTTCCAGCAGCCTCCCCACCTCCCCAGTCACCTTCTCCTCTGGGAGCCTCTCCTGCCTCTGCTGAGCTCCCCTCCACGTGTTCCACCCCCTCACCCGGCTGTTGTTTACATCCAGCCTGCCTAAGAATTTCCTCTAGGGAGGAATCTGTTCCTGCTGTGGTCTGGTGCCTGGAAGGGAGAGAACTTGCTGGGGGGCAGGGTGCCCTCCATCTGAAAGGGGCCAGGTGCGCATCATGGAGAGGCCATTCTATCTATTCTGGGCGGAGCCACAGGCCAGTCTCCTGGCCTTTGGGAAGCTGGCCCATGGTTCCTCCTCTGGACAGACTCCATGGAACTTCTGTAGGCTTTCCCTACCCCACAGCTGCCTTCAAAGTAGCTGCTGGTCTGAGATTCCCCCCCCCCCCCCCCCCCCCTTCTAAAGCACTTTCTAAAGCTCTCAGGCTGGCAGGACACAAGCACCGTAAGAAGACTCTGGGAGTAAGGGCATGAAACCAGCAGTGAGAGCAGGTCTGAGACCTCCCTGGCTGCTATTCCACTTAGCTTCAAATCTCTTTAGGATACTTGCCTTCCCTGGGCACAGAGTTCTGGCTCCTACATTGAGCAGATGTGCACTAGTTCCAGAGGATCCACCAGCATGCTGCCATGTATAGGTGCAGATTCCTAAGAGATCAGGGGCTGGGTCATCTGATCGCTAGATGGGTAGCTCAGCCTGGGGCATTTAGTGTTCTCCACAGTGATAAACCCCAGAGGAGCTGGAGCTGGAAGCTGGTAGCAAGTTGGAGTTATTAAAAATTGATTTGTATGGGAGTCTTTTTAGTGTCTTTTGTTTGTTTTTCTTCATCTCTGTTAACTCAGAACTCATTTCCCAAAGAGGAGGTTAAGGTGATCTCCCAGGGGCTGCTCCCATTTGGCTTGGGGACCCTTACCTATCCTCACTCTCCTCCTAAGTCTCCTGGCTCTAGTAGAAGCCACTTAGGTTCAGACAGGTGTAGCCTCCCTTGTCTTCACTGCTTATGGATTCCTTGCCTATGAAATGAACAAGGGCATGAAGCAGTAGTGAAGGACTCCTTGCCTTCCATTGTAGAAGCCCATCTCTTGGCCCATTTACATATACCTGTTCTAAGAACTCCAAATGGGAGTCCCATCATCTCCTAGAATTCAACCACAAAAGGAGCTGCCCATGTCTGTCCATGCCCCAGTGGCTATGCTGTGTCCTCCGGAGGACCCTCCGGAGCAGGAGAGAGCTAGAAGCAGGGCATTGCTCCCAAAGGCCATCCTTCTTTTAGCTGCTTATCCCCCTCTCACGCCTGAACTCCTACCACAATTCCTGCTGAGTTAATTGAATCAAGTGCTTGGAAATTCAATCCAATTGAAGACATTAAACGTGCTGGGGTCACTTTAGCTGAAGCTTTCAGTCTCAGTAGGTCATCCCTCCAGAGGAGCCATTGGGCAGAGAGGAGGATACACGGGACACTGCCACCACACCACCCAGACCCACTAGACACTGTCCCTTCTTCCTTCTGGTGGGTTGGGGGCTCTTGGGCTAGGAGTCCAGTTAAAGAGCCTGGAAAAGGTCAAATAGGCTTAGTCACTCAGTTCCTGGAAGCTGGAGGCAGCCCAGCTCTGTGATGGCCCCCGGCTTCAGAAAAGGAGCTTATCCTTCTAAGGGAAGGGAGCCTAATAACAAAGGCATTTCTTACCCACGCTGTATCCTCACCTGGGTCCCCACACCCTTCAGTCACGCTTCAGATCTGGAAAACAGAAGGAATCTAGGACAGGGCAGGTGACAAGAGAAGGGCAGCAAAGTTGAAGGTGGGGGGGAGGAACAAAAGAACCAGAAAAGTCTTGAAAAACCGGCCTGTTTTCCTGTTCTTCCCAGTGGGCCAATGGGGGTCATTAGATCCCAGAAGAAGGCACTCTCACATTGAATGGGGCCCAGAGACAGGGTTCTGCAGTGGGTGAGGGTTGAGGTCTTTATGTGAAACCTTTAACATGAGATGAGCCTGATAGAGGCTGGGTTGACCTTTGCTTTTCATCCCTAACCCCCTCCGAGCAAAGCGGGCACTGGCAGGGGTCCACAGAGACCCATACATGGGAGGAGAACGTAAAAAATAGGGGCTGACGTGGAGACTGACCCGGACAGGGCACTTACAGACTTCCCCTGGCCCGTACTGATGATGGGGGAAAGAGTGCCTGAAGGTTGGAGCAGGGGTTTCCTCACAGCGGGGCCTTTCAGGCCCTGTTCCATCTTCCACCATCAGGACCCACAGCTCCAGGTTTAGGGGGTAATGTTGCTGTAGAACCAGTCTCCCTCCCCGCCCTTCCCAGCTCACCCTTTCACCGCGATCCTCCCCCAAGCTGCTAAGAGGAGGGGGCGGGGGTAGGGGGAGCCAATCCCGGCAGCGCCAAAGGGGGGAGGCGGCGGTGACAGCCGCGGGGAGGGGGCGGGCGGGAGGAGAGAGGCGGCTTGGCTCCAGCTCTGTGCTTAGCTCGGCTCTGCCTCCGGCTCTGCGCTCACCTACAGCCCAAGCCTCCCGCTCCTGCCCCAGGACCCCAGGCGGGACCCCAGCCCATTCCAGACTCAGCCCCAGCCGAGGCAGCGTGCAACGCCGCCAGGGGGCGCCGTGTGAGCACCCTGTCTTGGCTACCCGGCGCCCCCTCCCACGGCCCAAGCGGGACGGGACGGGGGCGCCGGGGGCCATGCGGGGCCAGGGCCGCAAGGAGAGTTTGTCCGATTCCCGAGACCTGGACGGATCCTATGACCAGCTCACAGGTGAGTCAGGGACTCAGGGGTTGCAGGAGGGAGGGTAGATTCCAACCCCAGACCCTATCTGACCCTGGCCAGGCCCTTGCTCACACTCTGCCCCATTCCCAGGCACCCTCCAGGCTGTTCTGGGCAGCAGGACACTGGGGGTTCAAAGCCTTGGGTCCCCTGGGGGTTGGGGGGGGACTAGCGGGCAGGTGGGGAGAAGCAGCAGGTGTGGGCGTGTGTGACACAAAGCTAGGAGAGTGTCTGGAGTGGGAGGTGTTACGTGCGTGAGCGCCTGTCATTCTTTGTGTGTGTCTGTGTGTGTATATGTGTGTGCCTGCACGCACGGTCTCCTTCAACTGGTTGCCATGTGCCCTAGGCTTGGTGACAGGGTGAGTGTGATTTTGTTGGCTGTGCAATTGTATGATCTTATCAGATGTTTGAGTGACGTTGTGTTAGGACCCTGTATAAATGAAGTTGTTTTGACCATGTGCCTCTGTTTTATGTGCAATTCTGTGGAGTGTGCGATTCTGTGTGAGACTATCAGAATGGTCAGGACTTCACTTCATGGTGTATGTCTCTTTGTAAGACTTATGACTCTGAACCTCCTGGGGCAAGCATTTGTTAAAGTAGATTGTATTGTGCTTTGTGATTGTGAGACTATGCACATTATATTTGGCCTTTCGTGCTGATTGTGTACTTTCATGTGGCAATATCTGCGAGTGTCTATGATGTGTCTTACCCTTGCTGCCTCTCTGGGTTCCCGGTGCAGAAGGAGGCCTTTACTGCCCACCTCTTTTCCCCCAATTTTTTCACAAAGTGACCAGGTGGACCCAAGGAGAGACTTCAGTGTCCAGCTGCCTAGCCTGGCTCCCAGGAACAGCACCTGGCCCTTGCGGGGAGGCTTTGGTTAGTGTTTGGTCACCGCCCTGCCCCCTGCAAAAGTACTCAGATCATTCTTTCAACTGAAGCTCCTTAAACCTTCAACAACCCTCCCAGAACTTCACCCAGTCTTGAAGGAAAACACCCCCTCTTGCTTCCACTCCAGACCCAGAGTTAGAAGCTCTTGACCTGGAAGGTGCCATGTAGCCTCCCCAAACCACTTTGCTGCCCAGGCATGCTCTCTCTCCCACAGTGGGGAGTACATCTGTGCCGCACATATTCCTGGGTTTGGTAGGCAGACCCACGTGTTTGTGTGGGGGCCTGTGTCACCTTGTGTACATTTCCATGTGTGTGTGTGTTTTCTGTCTCATTGTGCAGCCTGCCCAGGAACTCCAACAGTGAAAGGGAGGAGGGAGACTGTCTCCTTGTCAGAAACAAGCTGGGGAGGTGGAAGGAGCCCAAGATCCTTGTCTGTCCAGAGGGGAGTGAGGTTAACACTTGGGGGTGGGGAAGAGAACTAGGATCTAATGCCTTGAGAAAGTGTCTCCCCTACTCATTGACCCTGGGGAAATCCTAGTTCCTATGCTGAGACTCCTAGAAGGGAGGGCCCTTCCTCTCAAGTAGGCTCCAGGTGTGCCCTAGATGTGGCTCCGCCTGGGATGGAATCCAAAGGTCCAGCTCTGCTTTGAACTGTGTTCTCACCAACTCAGGATCCTTGCTAGTAGTAAGGCCCCAGGGCACTCATTAGCATCACATTAGTCAGTGTTTGCTTCTGCTTTAATTGATTCTCTCTTTTAGTGGAATCATCCCCTCCCCACTTGGCTATTTAAATCAGAGATTGAGTGAAGGTGGGGAAGCACTTGTATTGGAAGGTGCAGGAATGGGCTTTCTATTACTTTTGGTCTCTGGGTCTTACTTTTCTCATCTCTAAAATGGAGAATACTACTTCCTGCCTGCCTACCTCCCGAGGAAAAATAGGTCAAATGTTGACAAGCATCAAGAATGGTGTTCTTCAGCAACAGCAACCTCGATCTAGAGAGCTCCACACAGGACTTGGAAAATAGAAATAGCACTACCAGGAGATCTCCTTTCAGAGGAGGGCTTGTCTTACAGCAAGAGACAAGAGGCTGGGACGCTCTGAAACGCGTGAGGGGAAGCCAAAATGGGAGTCGTTGTCCGCGGTGCTGAAGAGCGGTCGGGGCGGAGGTACCATGGGGCCACCCTTGTGCCCAAAGTTCCTTCCCTGTGCAGTCGGGATTCCTGGGATGGACATGAGGGTAGTCTTTGGCTCCTATCTTTCTGGTCCATCAGGCTGACAGAGAGGGAGTCTTTAAGTCATACCTCAGGGCATCCTGGGTACCCCCGATCACTTTTCTTCCCCACTCCCCCGGACTCAAAAGCTGGGGGAGATTTTTGGGGGTGGGGAGAATTTGAGCCCCAAGCCGACCCAGATCTACCCCCTGTGGTCTTCCAAGCCTGGCAGGTCTGTTTGGAAGTGCAGCGTAGTGCGAAAAAGGCAGCAATCCGTGGCAGTCCTGTCCAAGCCGGAGGCAAAGAAAGGACTGGGGACAGTGAGGAGACAGCTGGAATCTGGCCAAGGCCTGAACTCGGGTCCCTCTGGCCATAAAATATCTTTCCCAAGTCTAGGGCGCCCTCGTGTGGTCTTAGAGCAGCCATGCTTGCGTAGTTGATTCCGAAAGGGGATGTCGCGGCTAAATCTAGTGGCAAAATTTGCACGGAGTTCGAACGTGACTTTTGTCTCATAAATGTAGAATTTTCAGCCAAAATGACAGGATCCCAGTCGGAGGAGTGGAACTAAGTCTCTCCTGTAGGCTGTCCCGGTGGTTTGAAGGCGTCAATGGGTCCTGGAAGGGTTTATTTTGGGTACAACCCGATGGAGATGAGTCCTGGAAAGGGTCAGGGCTGAGACTGAGGGGAGGGGAGCTTCTCCTTCATGCATTTGGCTGACAACCAACATATGATGGTAGAATCTGGGAACCCACTGGAGCAAGACAAAGGGACACAAAACAGAAAGTTATGAGAGAAAGGGATTTGGAGCCGCCTCTTCTTTGCCATCCCAATACGCGGTCCAGTTCCTCCTCCTTCCTCCAGCTCTCTCTCCCATTGGTCCAGGAAGTATGGAAGTGTGGGAAGTTGCCATGACAACTATGTCCTCTTACTCCCCCCCCCCACCCCCCCACTTGCTTCTTAGTGCCAAATTGGTAGGAGGAGGTTGCTACCGGCAGAGAAGAAAGGGCTGAAGAGGGACAGTAAAGCATCAGGTTCATTATCCCCTTCCCCATCTCCTTTTTCAAAACCTGTGGGTGCCTCCCCTCCCCACCAGAATATCAGAAAACATTCCCGGTGATGGCTGTGAGGACTCCTCCCATTCCAACCCCCACCCCCGCCCCCGCCCCCGCCCCGCCCCGCCCTGTCTAGAAACTTTGAGGACGGGTGCTTCAGATGGTGGGGATAGGGGAAGTTCCCCTCCTGCGGCCCGGAGGAAACAGGAAGCAGAAGAAGACTCCGTTGTCCGAGATTCTGGTTCTGGTCCTGCGGGTCCGGCCCTCCAGCGCCGCCCACGCAGGGCCCACTCGGGTGGAGGCGGAGACCTGACTGCCCCGGGCCTTGGGGGAGGAGCTTGGCCAGTGCACTCTCAGCCGAACCATGAACCGATGCCCCCGCAGGTGCCGGAGCCCGTTGGGGCAAGCAGCACGATCCCTCTACCAGCTAGTGACTGGGTCGCTGTCGCCAGGTATGAGGAAGGGAGGAAGGGCCTGGACCCTTCACAAAAAGTGAGTGAAGTGGGGTAACAGCCTTACAGAGGTGGGGAAGGGAAGGGCCCTTCACAGAGATGGAGGGAGCTGGATCCCTCAATGGAAAGCGTTTAAAGGGCAAGATCCCTGACAAAGTAGAGCTAGGAATAGAGTCTCCTACAGAGAAGGTGGAAGATAGGGGTCTTCAAAGAGGAAAGGGTAGGGGGCATCATGGTCCTTCACGATGGTGGAGGATGAGGCAGGACTTCTCACTGAGGGCAGAGGAGGGGGCCTCAAGCAAGTGGATGTAAAGGGATAAAAGGAGGACACTTGCAGGGGAGCAGGGAAAGGGCTTATCGAATTGCTTAATTTAATGGGATCTTAAGATGACTGGGGTCAGCGTCCAAAAGGAAAAAATGCCGAGGCGGGACTGGACCAACATGAACTCAGCTAGTGAGTTCATGAATGATGGGATGAATAGACTTGTGTGGCATAAGGACTGTATGTCACCGTTTTGTCTATCCCTGGGAGTTTGTATGAACCGGGTTATACATTACTGGGGTTGTGATCACTGGAACTGTGCATGCTTGGGGTTGCATATCACTGGGATTCTATGACACTGAAATGGCATGTGCCTGGGGTTCTACGCTTTAGAGTTGGGTAGGGGGTTCCTGAGTCACACTAAGTTAGTTGTATAGTCTTCACAAGCTTGTACCTTGGTGTGGGATGTGTGGAGTTTATGACATGTGGATTGTGAATATCATATCATGGCACTGCTGAGATTTACACACACTTCCACTTGAGTTTCCTTAAGGCTGCCTGGGCAAGGCCCACAGAACCTCGCATCACCTCACTACCTGGCCTGGAGAGACCAAAACAGCCTCGCCCCATGGCATTCTGGGATCTGTAGTTCTCTGGCTCTCTCCATGGTATCCTCTTGAGCCCCTGGAGTATAGGCTGGCCTCTCCTTGCCATGTGTTCCCAGGAAGGCAGGGAGATGGGGCTAAGCCAGAGCCATGCTTGGAAGTCTCTTGGGGAGCCTGTGTCCCTCAAGCCCCCTTCTTGGACCTGTCTCCAGTGACAGATGGCTGGAGCCCGGCAGGACCAGCTCTCAATCATAGCAGGCATGACTTCCAGGCCCCAAAATAGCCCCAAGGCCTAGGGAAGTCATTAATCACCTAGTGCAACTGGGGGCTGCTGTGTCTTCTGGCGGGGCTGGGGATGGAGTGGGGCTGGGGGACCGAGAGAAGAGCTCTGCGGTCTTTACTGGCTGGGATCTTCACTGGGGGATCATGGACAGATGAAAGTGGGACAGCTACATAGGGTGCGTCCCCTCATAAAGCAGTATTATTCCAGGTTCCAAGGGTGAGAGACAGACAACTAAATGATAGGAGTATCTCTGCAGTGAGGTTTGAGGGATTTAGGGAGGGCCTACCTAATGTTTTAAGATAGTGTACCTTTGAGCCTTCACTCTGCCTAAAGTGCTTCCATTAAGACTTCACTCCCTTGGGTGAAGAGCTAAGTGACACCAGGATGCTTAGGGAGGACAGATCTGGACGAGTCTCTCATAGGGCCCCGGGACTTGAGAGGTTGCTGAGTGGGGAGAAGGGAGAGCCTGGAAAACAACTCACTGTTTCCCTTTTACAGACCCTCCCACCAGAGTCCTGTTAGGACCTTGAGTCCTTGTGAGGCTGAGTCAAGGTCTCTGAAGGTTGAGGGTGGGATGAGAGAGAGAAGAGGAGGGTCTAGAGACAGGGCAATTGGGTGCAAGGTTGTCAGTCTCTCCATCTGTGAATCAGCATCAGAGAGCCAGAGATGTGGCTGTGCTGCCTCTTTCCTTCCAGATAGTTTGGCTTGGTGTTCAAGGCTCCATGGAATCTGACCATTGGTCTTACCACTTATGGTTCCCCCGGCACTAACTAAGCTACAGCCATCCAAGGTTCCTTGGCATCCCCACACGCACTGGAAGGACAGACTGGTAGATCATTGGTCCTGGTTCAAGTCTTGATCCATCCTTCACCATCTGTTTTATCTTGGGAAAATTATTTCCCTGAGCCTCAATTCTTTCATCTGCAAAATGGACATACTGCTACTCACTCTGACCATGTCAGCTGTAAACACAGGAGTAATATTTTCATTTTTCATTTTTATTATGAGGCCTAAGTGAGACAATATACGTAAAGTATCCAGGACACAAAATGTGCTCACTAAATGTTGACCCCTTTGTTAGGGTAGACTGTTGACATTTCGCCATCTTTTTTTTTTTTTTTTTTTTTTTTTTTTTTGAGACAGAACATAAGCAGGGGACGGGCGGGGGTGGGACAGAGAATTTGAAGTGGGCTCTCTGCTGACAGCAGCAAGCCCAATGTGGGGCTCAAACTCATGAGAGATCATGACCTGAGCCGAAGTTGGACACTCAACCAACTAAGCCACCCAGGTGCCCTGCCATCTTTTAAGAACCAGCTCAAAAAATAACCTCTCCAAGTTTTTCCTGGCCTTCCAGTTAGAGAGCTTTTACAGTTAAATGAGCTTTTTGTTTGTTTTGTCATTAGGGAAATGCATTTTAAAGTTTATTTTTGAGACAGACAGAGACAGCATGAGTGGGAGAGGGGCAGAGAGAGAGAGAGAGAGAGAGAGAGAGAGAGAGAATATCCCAAGCGGGCTCCACGCAGTCAGCATAGAGCTCAATGCAGGGCTTGAACTCACAAAACTATGATATCATGACCTGAGCCAAAACCAAGAGTTGGATGCTTAACCAAATGAGCCACCCAGGTGCTCCTAAATGAGCTTTTATAGCTCATTTCATGGCCTGCCTGTAACAGTTCCTACCACATAGTAAGCACATAAATATTTTATGAATGAATAGAAGCCTTAAGGTTCTCTTAGTGGGCTTTCTCTCCCTACCCAATAGAAGCCCCTGTTTAGTTCACCTTTGTTCCACAAGCACCAGATCAGAGCCTGTCATTCAATTTATGTAAGTCCAATTTTAACCGACTGAGCCACCCAGGCGCTCCTATATAAATCCAATTTTTAAACTCTTTGCCCTTTAGGAGCTTGGAATCTAGTTGAGGAAACAGGACTGATCCAGAAAGATCTGGGTTCAAATATGCAACCTCTCATCTTAGCTAGGTGACCTCGAGCAAATCCCTTTCTCTCAAATCCCTTTATTTGGGCCTCCTTTACCTCATCAATGAAATGGGCACAATACTATTCACTCCACCTACTTCATGGAGTTGTCATGAGAAGCCATCAAGATAACAATGTTTGCGGAAATGCTTTGTTAATTGAGAGCTATAGAAATGTAAGGGGCGCAGGAGATGTCGTGTTGTTAATAATGGTAGAAAACACTTCCACAGTTACTCTGTGCCAGGAATTATTCTAACAGCTTTCCATGTATTAATTCATTTACTCCTTCTAGCAACCATATGAGGTGGGAAACAGAGGCACATAGAGGTTAAGAACTTGCCCAGTTAATTGTAACTGACAAATCCGGGATTTGAACCCAGGGAATCTGGCACCCTGGCCCGCACTATTACATACCATGCTATGCTGTCTCCTTTTACTTTTCCCATTTAATAACATTACAGAATTAGGTGCTGAGTTTTGAGGGCCCAACAGTGAGTTCGCTAGAAATTCTGCTGAGGCCTGGAAGTCCTGTTAGGTGAGAACTGTAGAACAGAAGGAGAACAGAAAGGAGGGCATTCATAACAGGAGCAAAGGTACAGAAATGGCACCTAGTTTGATGTGTTTGGGGGACAGTGAAGAGGCCAAAATGGTTGGAAAGGGTATCTGCCGATGAGGGTAGAGGGAATTAAATGCCAGATGTGGAATTTGGACAGTAATAGGGAGATATTTGCTGGTTTCATCTGTTTATTTGTAACTTCTAGGGTATGAGAAACCAAAAGCAGTCCCCAGGTTGACTTCTTCCTGGAGGAGGGGGTGGAGGGGCAAGCAGAGGACCAAGCCTGCCAGTGGCATACCCTTCTTCCCATCCTTTCCACACCTTCCCAGGTTGTTGTGGGTGGGGTAAGGGTTAGGGAAGGGTTAGATAGGAGTAAGATGGATGCCTGACCCCCAGTGGTGGCTGTGTGGAACTGCAGAGCAGTGATCCTCAAATGAAGTGGCAGGGACAGCCTGACAGGGGGACTCCTATACCACTATTGGGCTGAGACACCTTCATCCCAGAGCCGGACAAAGGAGAGGGCTCCCTCTGGAGTCAGTCTCCCTAAACGAGGCCTCCTGAGTGGGCAAGCTGTCTAACAAGAGCCAGCGTAGTGTGATGGTTTAGAGCACAGGCTCAGGGTCAGACTGGGTTAAAACTAACACTCTGACACTTACTGATCTTGGTGATGTTCTTAACCTCCTTTTGCCTTAGTTTCACTCCCTGTAATGTGGGGATAATGGTACTTCCTTCATAGGTTTACTGTGAAAATTAAATATGATCATGTCTGGGGTCACCTGGCTCGCTCAGTCAGTGGAGCGTGTGACTCTTGATCTCTGGGTTATAGGTTCGAGCCCCACGTTGGGTGTAGATACTACTTAAAAAATAAAATCTTAAAAACTGTGACCATGTCTGTAAGCACATAGCATATTATCTAGCACACAGTGAGTGCTCAATCAATGTCAGCCAGCTGTGGCAGTAGTTGTCTTCTGGTTCACTGGCTCTGCAGGCCTCTCCCCACCCCTACACATGTGCACACCCACACCCACACACAGACACACAGCCAGCAGCAGCAGCAGCAACAGCAGCAATGGGAAGGAGCTGGGCAGATGGGGGAGGGGCTCCAGGAATGCTCTAGGGGGTGAGGGTGGATGGCTCCCTTGGAGGATTCAGATTTCCCTCCTACTCTCCATCATTCTTCTCCATCAGCCCAGTAACAGTTCAGGAGCAGGCAAGGCTTTGGCAGATCCTGGCTGAGAGGAAGGGAGGAGCTCAGTCTCTCCTCTTCCAAAGAACTTGAATCTGTGGATCCCAAAGGCAGCCACAATAAGTCCCCTCCCCAGAGGGTCATGATAAGGCTAAGCGGCCTTTTTCCTGCCCCGGCTATTGGACCTAATCCTCCCTCCCTTGGGCCTCAGTTTCCCTGTCCGTGGGCTGTGGAAAGAGAGTGCTTCCCGCCTCACTGTCTCTATGACAACCGCGATCGATGTTGGTGGTGTCCTCCTGACTGGAGAGGTCACCGCCTTCTCCCGGCTTATATTCTCATACAGCTCCGTGCAGATACAATTATGCAATCACCGTAGACCCATACTCCTAATTATAGGACACAGCTATACTACCAGTCTTCAGACCTCTATCCCGCAGCCCTGCTGAAACCCATACACTTCATGCCCCCCACACACTCAGACATACGCCAGTGCACTCACACACACATACTATGGACACCCAGGTCACTTACTCCCATACACAAGACACACACCTAATAGACACATACGCAATCATGTGCAAACCACACACAGAGACACACATAAGGGGAGAAACACATACTCTCTATATAGTCAGACATGGGAATACACACAAGAAAATGCCCAGACACTTATAATTTCTGACTCATGTATCTATTCCTTATACACGTGTAGCTCATAGTCTTTCTCTCTCTCTCTCTCTCTCACACACACACACACACACACACACACACACACACACACTGCCCTTCCCTGCCCTCTCCCTAAGCACAGCTCCTCCCTCTACCCCCTCCCTTTGGCACAGAGTAGCCACAAGGTGTCTGGGGGAAGCTGTCCTCAGGGACAGAGGCAGGTCGCTGCCTTCCTCTTACGGCCTGGCCTGTTTTGTCCCATATCCTTCACGCCAAAGGCTCCTGAGGAGATGCCGGTCTGTAGGCTGAAGTGGCCCCGAGAAGAGGAAAAGGCTGTGACTGGGAGGCTTGCGGGGCAGAGGCGGGGTGAGGGGGCGGGAGAGGGAGGAGATCCTGGGAGGGGAGGGGGAGGGAGGCTGCAGGCGGTCCTCTTACTCCGGCCGGGGAGCCTGAGGGGGAGGTGGTGTGAGGAGGGCTTCCAGTGTGTCTGACCCTCAGCTGGTGGGGGCCATGCCCCAGGCCCACCATGAACCTGGAAGGGCTGGAGATGGTTGCTGTGCTCGTGGTCCTCGCTCTGTTTGTCAAGGTCCTGGAGCAGTTTGGTCTTTTCGAGCCTGTCTCCTTGGAAGGTAACCCAGGTGTCTGGGCGTGTCTGGGCTGCTGGCCTGAGCAGCGCTGGGGAGGGGCTTACTCTGATTTTATGACTGGGGTCAGGGGTGAGCATGTTAGCGATGGGACAGGGCATCTAGGGGAGGTGAGGAGGGGTGCTTGGGGGACAGGACATCTGAGAGAGGTAAAGAGGGAAATTCAAGGAGTGGGTGGGGGGGAAGAGTGTCTGAGGGAGGTGAGGAGGGGATCTGGGGGCTGGATGTCTGAGGGAAGTGAAGAGAGAGGGCCGGGGGGCTAGGGTGTTTGGGGGGGGGTGGTGAGAGGAGCACAGCATGGGAGGACTAAGGTATGGAGATGAGGGGAATCCATTTGGAGCATGAGGAGAGGTCTGGAGACAGGCAGGGCTATCTAGAGTAGAGGAAGGAGGTTCGAGGGATCCTGAGATAACATCAGACTTCTGGGGTATCCCTTTGGGGCCAGGGACCCACAATGGCCCTGAAGATGCGTGTGACTCTCCACACCTCCATCCTTGCAGGTGTAGGTTACAGAGTGTAGTGTATGTGGACTCTGTGTGAGAGATACGGGGGGTGTGACTGTGTGTTCCTCTATGTGAAAAAGGATAAAGTGTGTGACTGTATGAGCCTTTGCATGTGACAAGGATGTGATTTAATGTGTAGAGGGACCGGGTGTGTGGCTTTGTGAGATGTGGATATGACTGCCTGAGGGGGACTGGTTGTGCAGTTGGGCCTCTTTGGGTACTGGATTGTGTGTGTGGCTGTTCCCAGAGTTCCCTGAGAAAATACCAGCTCCATAGTCAAGGCTTGGGATGGGGGTGGGTTCTGGAGGGGTAGGAGTGGGAACACTGGGAATGAGACATTTATAATCAGCTCTGGCAGGAGGGTGAGGGGTGGAACAGATCAGGGACCTTGCTTCCCAAGCCCCCTTGCCACTCCCAGTTTCTCTCAGGATCTTCAAGGCCTAGGCATTGGGAATTCTCCACCCCGCCCCAAAGTCTAGTGGGGAGAATGATATTGGAGGTAGAGAGGAGAGCAGGTTGTGCCTCCCCCAGAGAGGTTTGGCCTCTCCCTCCTCTTCACACCAATAACTGTGCAGCTCTATAGCATGGCTGTTCTCCAGTTCCACAAGGGACAGGAAAGTAGGCAAGAACCATGATAGGAGGGCTGTAGGGTAGAGCTGCAAAGATGTGAAGAG
>NC_064818.1:58117026-58207932 GCF_023721935.1 Panthera uncia | reverse complement strand
CCCCCCCCCCCCCCGCCCCCGCCCTTCCCAGTCCAGCTGCGACTACACCACCGGAGGCCCCAGGCACAATCCGGCTTCGGGAAACCAAAGTCCGGGCTAATGGAGCCCTGGGCGGGGGGCCAGGCCGCCATCGATCCCGACTCGGCCCACCCTCCTACCTCTCCCTCCCGTCTCCCTCCTACCTCTCCATAGCTCTGAGGGGGAGGGGGAGAAAGGACATATTGGAGGGGAAGGCATGGACTTCAATTACCCTCTGGGAGCAGAGCCTTTTCCTGAAGGGCGGAGCCTGCCTGAGGGGAGGCGGGGCCTGCGTGGGATGTCGGGTGCCCTAGGAACCTACAACCCAAGGAAATTGGGTCCCTCCAGGAATGGACTGAGGCCAACTGCAAGCAGTGTGCTAGGTCTCTGTGAGCTCTGGCTCTGGAGTCTGGAGGTGGGTGCAGCCAGGAGACAGGCACAAGAACGTGGAGTCTCTCCCTAGGGTGCAATTAGCACTGTAGGACAGGGGTGTAAATAAGGGGAAGTGAGAGGAACTGTGGTCATCGGCTCTGGATAGCCCCACATTACACCAAAATGCTCATCGGGAAGGTCTGTTATTGCTTCAAAGTTTGCTATCATGTCACCTTCAAAGAGCAAGCCATGCGAAAGGACTGGGAGGGGACACACTTTTAGAGTGGGTGAGTTAGCTGATGAGGAACTCTGTTCCACTGACAGGGAGATTCTAAGTGCCCTGAAATGAGGGGTTATAGGAAGGAAAGGTGGGCAGAACAAACATGGGTTCTATTGGTGAGGTGCAGTCTTAGGTATCTGGGGTGCCATGGGTACCTAAGTCACAATATATGATTATATGTCCTGGTGACCTTGATATGTGTCATGTTATAGTGGCACAGTGTTTGTAGTGTCCTTAACACACCGTGTCATGCTGTCCCATGTATTCTTGTATGGTTTGTTCATGCTGCATGGAAAATGGCCAGTGGGTCTTCATATGTGTGTGTCATGTTTTTCCTAGGCCACATCTATATATGTTTGTATTAAGGAGTACTGTGTCAAAGTGTGTGTGTGTGTGTGTGTGTGTGTGTGTTGGGGCCTGCTTAATTAGGCCATTGTGGGGGGTGCCTGACTGGCTCAGTTGAAAAAGTGTGTGACCCTTGATCTCGGGGTTGTGAATTCAAGCCCCATGTTGGGTATAGAGATTAAATAAATAAAACTTTAAAAAATTAGGCCATTGGTTTTGAGTGTGTTCCTGGGTATCAAGCTGTCGCTGTATGGCCTCCATCACTGTGATTTATCATTCTGTGTGTCACTATACACGTTTGTCACTGTGTGTGTGAGAGAGAGAGACAGAGACAGGTGTTCCTACTTAGGCAGTCCTTGGGTTGGACATCACCCTCAGAGGTCCAGCTATAGCACTGGAGCCAAGGGCACTGGGTCAGCAGGCACCAAGGCCAATGCCATCTCCCCTCGGTGGCCTCACGGCCCCCGGCTGTGTCCCATTATGCAAGGTGTCTGAGTGGACTTTATATGCCTGTGAACCCCACTGGGCTTCCCTAACCCAGCCCCAGCTACTCTCACCATTCTCCTCCTCCGGTCCTCTCCCAACACCCGCTTCCCGTCAGGTTGATTTGTGATGGTGGGGAGGGGATCGGAGGGACAGTGGGGGTTAATGTGCCTTCCTGGGGTCTTCTCTCTTCCCAGGCCACCCTCCAGGGCCCACTAAAAAAGCGCTGAAGCAGCGGTTCCTCAAGCTGCTGCCTTGCTGCGGGCCCCAAGCCCTGCCCTCAGTCAGTGAAAGCAAGTGCCTCTCCTGTGCTTCCGGGGGCGGGTTGTTTGTGTTGGGGTGTGACCTGTGTGACCGGTTCGGGCCAGCTAGTGTGAGTGTGTGTGTGGGCGTGACCAATGTGGCTTGGGGGGTGGGGGTGGGCGCTGGTTGGCCCGAGTGTGAGGAGGGTGTAGCTATAGAACCCGGAGCCTGTGGAATGTGTGGGCGTGGCCAGTTTTGGGGGCGTGGCCCAAGTGCCTGTGGGCCTCACTGGTCAGTGGGCGTGGCCAGTGTGGCAGGGCCGAGACCTGAGACTGTGTGGGTATGGCCAATGTGGCCGGGCGAAACCAGACTGCTGCGAGGTCTGTCGTGGCTTAGCTAGGTTAGTGTCTGCGGCTGTGGCCGCCCACCCTGCCCTGGGCATGTTTTGGGCCTCGAGATGCAAGTTGCCCTTGCCCTGACTGGATGGATGCAGGTGCAGAGGATGGAGCCCGCCTTCCTCCAGGTGCCAGGATACTGGGGCTTTCTAGTCCCAGCCTGGTCCCCAGTTGAGTGGCCTCGCTTTCTCTCCAGGCCTGTTTCCTCAGTTGGGCCTTGCCCGTCTCAAGGGATCATACTGAATTTTGCAAGCCACAGAGGCCCACTTTGTAGTTACATTTCGAGAGTGTCATTGTGTTTGATTCCACATGGGGCTAGCTTCAGGAAAAGGACAGGCGTGAGTCCCCCAAGCGTATGTGTGTAGGGTCTGTTTTGTGTGTGTTTGTGCTTGTTCGTTATGTGTGCCACTGTGCACGGGGCTGGGGTGTGTGCACTGTAACACGCAGGTCTGTGAGATTTGCTGTTGAGTGTGAGGGGCGAGGTGTGTGTCTGCAGTTGGCCGGGTCTTCCACTTTCTCGGTGACAGTTCGCTCCCTTCAGCATTAGCAGTCCCAGCCTCCCTCCGCCCCCACAGACCCCGCCCGCTGGACCCAGGTGACTTACTGTCCTGGTGGGGGCGGTGGCGGGTGCGTTGGAGAGCGTGGGGTGGGGGCACTTGCCTGGGGACTGGATGTTGGGAGCTGGGGCAGGACTGAGATGGGGCCAGGGATGAGGCCTTCGCTAAGGTATACCGGGAGCAGGGTAGGGGTGGGGTCTGGATGGGCTTGGCTGGGGCTGGGCGGGGCATGGCTGGAGCATGGCTGGGATAGGTGGGGCTTGGCTGGAGAAAAGGATCTGGGCGGGGCAAGTGTGGGGCTCCATGGATCTGAGTGGGTCAGGGAAGGTCCGGAGCCTGGACCCTCAGACGCTTCCTCTTGAACCCTTTTTTTCTACTCTTCCCTTTCTGGGACGCAGATGGGGCTGGGGGGCCTTCTCCTTCAACCAGGGATCAAGGGCCCAGGGCAGCGATGAGTCGGACCCCTGGCTGTGGGGCCAGGCCTGCCCATGGGCCCGGACAACTGGTAGACTTGGAAGCTGACCGGCGTCTTCTCTCCTTGCCTTGATGTCCTCGGACCGGGGTCCAAGGGAACTGGCAGGCTGGTCTCTGGCGTTGGAGATGGGGAGGATGGTTTTGAAGCGGGGTCCTGGAGGCTGGGCCTGAGGCGCGGCTGTCCCCTCCCCCCTCGTCCCCTCCCACCCCCCCGCAGACAGCGTGGAGGATGAGTTTGAATTGTCCACCGTGTGTCACCGGCCAGAGGGTCTGGAGCAGCTGCAGGAGCAAACCAAGTTCACACGCAAGGAGTTGCAGGTCCTGTACAGGGGGTTCAAGAATGTGAGTACAGAGCCAGGCCAGACAGGGCGAGGGGTGGGGCAAGGGGGCGGGGCCTATCCGAAACTTCCCTGAAGGGTTGGCCTGGATGCTTATAGGGGTAAGAGAAGGAAGGGGAGGCGGAGCGGGCCCCTCTTCCCCGCTGACCAAACTTCTAGCAGGAAGCTCTAGCAGATTTGAGACGAGGCGGAGCCTGTAGACTGGCCGTCTGGTTAGTTCTTTGTTTTTTTAAACTTGTGCACTGAAGAGAAGTCTTGCCTTCCTTAAGAGAACTACATGGTGAGCTCCCTGGAGACAGGAAGATTTTCCTTCTCTGGGAGTCTCTGGCATAGAGTAGGTGGTGGTGAGTGGAAGGGGGTTTTGTTTCTGCTCTCAGTCTGGTTTCTAACCCCCCTTCCACCCCCCAGGAATGTCCCAGCGGAATTGTCAACGAGGAGAACTTCAAGCAGATTTACTCTCAGTTCTTTCCTCAAGGAGGTGAGGGGACAAGGCCTGAGAGGAAGCAGCTGTCCATCTCTAGGCTGAGTTGGGGAGAGGGTTCTGGAGGGGCTGGGAATGCCAAATGATAAAGAGGGGTGTGGGGTAGGAAGTCCTCTCCTGTCTGAAAGCCAAACTTATCCACGCTTACCCTACAGACTCCAGCACATATGCCACTTTCCTCTTCAATGCCTTTGACACCAACCATGATGGCTCTGTCAGTTTCGAGGTGAGCTGGAGGAGGTGGGTCAGGGAGACCTGTTTCCTGGAGCATCAGGGCCAAGATCCACAGGCCAAACCCAGAGAGGGGATTGGGTTAAGGGTATCTGAAGAACCAGTTCCCTCCTCTCTCCTTCCCAGGACTTCGTGGCTGGTTTGTCGGTGATTCTTCGGGGAACCATAGATGACAGGTTAAACTGGGCCTTCAATCTGTATGACCTCAACAAGGATGGCTGCATCACCAAGGAGGTGTGGGGAGACTGAAGAGTTGGAGAGCTTCTATGTGTGAGGGGAGGTTCAAAGAGCCCTTAGGAGGAAAATGTGACCCACACGTGCATCACCAGCAAGGCGTGAGGTCTGCCCTGGGCTCTAGTCTTCCTGGTTTGGAGGCTGGAGGCTCTGAGGAGGGATCCTTTTCTCTCTTGCCTAACAGGAAATGCTTGATATCATGAAATCCATCTATGATATGATGGGCAAGTATACGTATCCTGCGCTCCGAGAGGAGGCCCCAAGGGAGCATGTGGAGAGCTTCTTCCAGGTGCCTGGGACTGGGTAGGCTGGAGGGTCCTGGAGTCAAGGGAAGGAGGCAAGGTCCCAGCAGAGAACTTACCTGAGTTCTGCCTGCCTCTCTCCTGTCATCCCTTCTCTTCTCTCTGACTATCTTTTTGCAGAAGATGGACAGGAACAAGGATGGCGTGGTGACCATTGAGGAATTCATTGAGTCCTGCCAGAAGGTACAAGTCCCTGCGCTCCATACTTCCCTGGTCTGGACTCAGGGTCCGATTCAGTGATGTAGGAGAAAGCTCCTTTGGGCACATTATCATCTCCCTAACTTGCCCACACTCCTGGGTCCTATTCCTTCACAACTCAGGGAGGCCTGCCCCTCCCTACAAGTCTCTCTGGGTGTCTCCTTCCTTGCTGCCTCTGTCTCTGAATGTTCCCATTTCAGAATGAATGTCCCTCTCTGTGTCTCTGATAAGCTCTTTTTATTTCTCTCTCTCTCCAATCTGCTTCTCTCACATCATGGCTACAGGACGAGAACATCATGAGGTCCATGCAACTCTTTGACAATGTCATCTAGCTCCCCAGGAGAGGGGGTCAGTTGTCCTGGGGGGACCATGCTCTAGCTCTAGTCCAGGTGGAACTCACCCTTCTCTTCCCAGGTCTGTCCTCATTCTAGCCCTGCCCTGGGGGCTGTAGGAATCCAAGAGCCTGGGGATTCAGTGGTCCAGACTGCTGGAGCTAAAGGGGCCAGGGAGTGGGCAGAGTGTACCTGTGGAGTGTTCCCAACTCCCAACAGCTCCCACCCCCTTCCTGCCTAACACTCAGTGCTGAGGGTGCCCCTGCTAATAGGAAATAAGTGGTTCTCCACCTTCCGTCCCTACTCTAGAAACTACAACACTAGACAAAATGTCTCCTGCTATGGTGCTTCCCCTATCTCTGATCTCATATGCATTTCCTCTAAGATTTCCTTCTCAGAGAGGCTACTCTGTCAATGGCACTGACTAGCCTGTTAGACCAGGGCCTTTGAGAGCCTTGCAGAGGGGGACAAGAATGTAAAGGGAGAAATCTTAGGCCTGAGCTGGGTGTTTAGGTCACAGGTGGCTGGGACAGAGTGCAAAAAGGCCTGGAGATTGTAACACCTCAGGCATGCCAGACTATAGGTCTAAGCTCCATAGGTCTGCCACCCCAGGCTATCATGAGTTTCTAGGCTCTCCAGAAGACTCTGTCTCCTAGGAAATGCCCCAGAAATTTCCATACTCCTCAGTATCCCAGGAGAGCATAGGATCTTGATGTCTGGCTCATCCCTGGAATTCCTTCCTTTCCTTCCTTCCTGTTTGTGTGGGTGGTAGCAGCAGCAGGGGAATATGGGTGGGAGATGTCCCAGCTGATACCTGCCAAAGTTTCAGCCTACCCTCTCTGATGGCTGCCACTTAAGTTTTTATTTGCCATTTATTCTAGACTTGGAGGCATGGAGTGAGTCAGTGGATGCCTTAGAAGAAAGGGGAAGGAGGGAGGCATGTATAACATCTGAAACCAGTGTGGGGGCATTCACTAGAATCTTTGGTCTACCCAGGCTCTATTCTAACCCCCCGCATAACCTCCTCAGTTCCTACTTAGGGTGTCCTCTCGTTCAATTCAGTCTACCCAGAGATGCCCCTGAACACACCTAGAAGGCAGGGACCACTCTTGCCATGCTGCCACCCTTTAATATACTTGCTCGTTCCATTTAGCTCACTCTCCCAGTCAGTCAGGATCTGAGGGTTAGGGCCCTAAGGGGGGCCCCTTTCCCATCAGAACACTGTTGACTGCTTTGCATTTTGGGCTCCTCTGTATATTTTGTAAAATAAAAAATATACCAGATCCAATAAAACACAATGGCTATGCACAGGCTGCTGTCTCTGCCTTTTTGTCCCTCCCACTCCACACATACCTCACAACCCTAACCCCTGCACCTGTAGTCTTTTAGGTCCCAAAGAAAGTACCTCTCTTTCCCATAGTATGGCCAACCCTTGGCAGAAAATTGAGATACAGGTTCTGGAAGTGTTGGAAACCCACCTGACCTCAGAGAGGTCCCCATGTGAATCTCTCTCCCATCTCCTTAGAGGAGACAAGAGACAGGATATTAATGTCGTGAAGACTATGCCAAGCCAGCTGTCTTTTGGCTAGAAATTCTTACAAGTGGAATCAAGAATTTCTAATTTACAGGGGTGCCTGGGTGCCTCAGTCAGTTAAGCATCTGACTCTTGATTTCTGCTCAAGTCATGATCTTGGGGTTCGTGAGATCGAACCCCATGTCAGGCTCTGTGCTGACAGTGCCGAGGCTGCTTGGGATTCTCTCTCTCCCTGTCCCTCTCCTGCTCACACACTCTCTCTCTCTCAAAATAAATAAACTGAAAAAAAAAGAATTTCTAATTTACAGACATCTTAGTTAATCTCAAAATGACTTTTCTTTTAAATTTTTTATTTTTTAAACATTTTAAAGTTTTTATTTATTTTGAGAGAGAGAGAGAGAGAGAGAAAGAGAGAATGAGCGAGCAGGGGAGGGGCAGAGAGAGAGGGAGAGAGAGAATCCCAAGCAGGCTCTGGACTGTCAGTGTGGAGCTCGATGTGGGGCTGGATCCCACAAACTGTAAGATCATGACCTGAGATGAAATCAAGAGTCAGATACTTAACTGACTGAGCCACCTAGGTGCCCGTCAGTGTGCTTTCTTTTGAGGGGGGATTCCCTTTAGTCTCTAATGAAAGTTCCTCTGTGTAAACATCCTAACCTTGCCTCCAATATGGACATATGTTTGTGTTTATACTCCAGCCAAGAATGATGAGGGACCATATGGGGTGGACCCAGGTCACCATGGAGCAAGTGACACAAAGGGAGTAGAGACTTCTTGTGTGGAATGGTGGCCTTGCTCTCTTTCTGGAGAGGGGCCACCAGTGGTAGGTTCCACCCATCCTTTCTCTGGGGCACCAGTATGTGGTGACTAAGCTTCACCTTCCATAGAAGGGGGATCAGGCCTTCTCTTCCATCACTGTACACATTGACAAGGTAAAGGGAGGAGTATGGTGTTCAAGAAAGGGAAACTTACTTCCAGAATCCCATCATTTTGTCATCTGTGTTTCCTGCTCACATTCTCCCTCAACTATTTGCTCCATAAGTCCTTGGATTTCTTTGGGTCACAGCCCCTCTAAAAGATCTGATAAAAGTTGTGGGCCTACTTCCAGAAGAAAAAAAACATGTACACTTTTCCACACATTTTTGTATCCCTGAAGTCTGACCATGGACCTGAAGTTAAGAACCTACGGTCTAGCCTTCCATTATACAGGAAAGGAAAAAGGCCCAAAGAGGGGAGAGGACATGCTCAAGGTCACCTAGTGAGTTTATAGGAGGATTGAGACTAGACCCAGTCTCCCAAGTCTCTGTCCAAGGTGGCTTTGGGATATAGTAAAGCTTTGGAATATAGTAAAGATTTGGATGCTATCCATATCACACACAGTCTAAACAAAGCGACACTGTGACAGGCTCTCATGGGACCCTACACTTTTCCTTCATGGCACTTCTCAGTTTGTTACCATATATTTATTTGAGTGATTATTTGTCTTATTTGATAGAAACTCCTGAGGGCTCCTTTGAGAGCCTGGACTAGGTTTTCTTGCCCCACTGATGATCCTATCCTTGAGGTCTAGCATATAATAGGTATTCAACAATTGTGTAAATGATTGTATGATTGGATGAATGAGTATGGTGAGTGTGTGTATATATCTCGGTTAGGTATAGAGATGGTCTCTATGTTTTAGGGTAGATTCAAGTGTTTTTTAAAAATTTGTTTAAATGTTTTATTTTTTATATTTCAGAGACAGAGACAGAGAGCGAGTAGGGGAGGGGCAGAGAGACAGAGACGGAATCTGAAGCAGGCTCCAGGGTCCGAGCTGTCAGCACAGAGCTTGATGCCGGCCTTGAACTCACGAACCATGAGATCATGACTTGAGCCGATGTCAGACACTTAACCGACTGAGACATCCAGGTGCCCCAGGTAGCTTCAAGTTTAAAGGAAGCTGAAGTCTGTGGTTGAGTGAGGTGAGAAGTGTCCCAGAGCCAAGACACACAAATCGGTTCAGAAAAAAAATCCGTAGGTTGGCAGTCTGATCTTTTTTTTTCCTGGCCGCTGGTTGGATTCTGAATGTTGTCAACTGCTCCATCTCAAAACACTCCTCTCATAGGGCGCCTGGGTGGTTCAGTTGGTTAAAGTCTGACTTCCGGCTCAGATCATGATCTTGTGGTTTGTGTGTTTGAGTCCTGCATCGGGCTCTGTGCTGACAGCTCAGCTCCTGGAGCCTGCTTTGGATTCTGTGTCTCTCTCTCTCTCTGTCCCTCCCCCACTCATGCTCTCTCTCTGTCTCAAGAATAAATAAATAAATAAAAAACCACTTCTTTCATGCCTTCCAGTATTTCATACTCTCCTGATTTTCCTCTTACCTTTTTGGCCACTGCTTCTTAGCACTCTCTTGCAAACTCATCCTTCTCAACTGGAATTCTAAACGTTGAGCCCCATAGCTCAGACCTGAGTCTCTTCTCCAAATCACATCCAGTCCCATGGCTTTAAATGCCATTTATATGCAGATAACTCCTAAGTTTATATCCCTAGAATTCTCTTCTGAGCTTCAAGACCCATATCTTCAACTGCCTACTTGACATATTCATATGGACCTGTAATGATCAAACTTAACATGTTCCAAATAGAACTTTGATTCATGTTTTCTCAGTCTTCCCCAGCTCAATAAATGACGCCATCTACCTAGTTGCTCAGGTTAAAATTTAGTAGTCTTGGGGCACCTGGGTGGCTCGGTTGGTTAAGCATCTGACTTTGGCTCAGGTTGTGATCTCACGGTTCGTATTTGAGCCCCGCGTCGAGCTGTGTGCTGACAGCTCAGAGCCTGGAGCCTGCTGTGGATTCTCTGTGTATGTCTCTCTCTGTCCCTCCCCTGCTCACACTCTGTCTCTCTATCTTGCTCAAAAATAAACATCAAAAATATTTTAAGAAGTAATAAAATTTAGTAGTCTTCATTTCTTCCTCTTCCTCTACTCCTTTATTTTTTTTATTTTTAAAAAGTAATCTCTATGTCCAACATGGCACTCGAACTCTCACAACTCCCAGGCTCTACCAACTGGGGCAGCTGCCCCCTCCCTCTATTCTACTGCCACCACCAAAGATGCACCACAGCTCTGCGTTTCCACGGCTATTCCCTAGGCCAAGCCACTATCATGATTCACTCATAGATTGCTACTTATTCTTCTATCTGGAGTAGCCTTTCCTTGCTGTGGTTACTCTATCACATCATTAGATTTCCTCCCTTTATAGCACTTATTACAAATTGAGTCCCTGTGTATGTACTGAATTTGCTATTGTGTGTTTCTCTAACCAGAATTTAAACTGAGAATTTAAAACGAATGAATGTATCTCATTCATTCCAGAGGTATTTACCATAGGCCTACGAACCTCTGGTTCCTGTTGTAGGTACTAGAGGGTAGAGGTGTGTAGCAAGAGCTTCCCTTCAAGTTTGAGAGGTGCAGATCTGGAAAGTGGATCTTGCCTGGGCCGTGGACCCCAGAGTCAGAACAGTAGATGAAACTGTGGCTGCTGACTTGATAGCAGTTGCCACCGCATGAGGCAAAGGGGAAAGTGTCATGAGACCAAGGGCTGGGGTCAGCTGGAATGATAACTCCAGATCCTCCAAAGATATCTAAGAAAATGTTTGCCTGTAACCCCCTTCTCAATGCTCTAGGACTAAAAAGAAGAGGGACTATGAGAGCTAAGTTGGGCTACCGCTGAAAGAGTTGAATGTGAGACCAAAATGTAAAATGGACGATACTAAGTAAGTCTTAATGATCAGAATGAGCGTGAGCTGCTCATTTCACACACTTCGCAAGCTGAGACAGATCTCTCAACCGACGTAAATGTAAACAGCGCCTACTGACAGGGCTACAGGGAACTCTGAGCACAAACAACAGCAAGAGGACCTAAGCCCATCTAGGGCTCAGGGAAGGATTCCTTAAGGAAATGGTATTTATGCTAAGGCCCAAGGGATCTCAGTTCTCCCTTAAACACAGTTCACATTCTCCATTCCCAAAGATGCCAGGCCTTTTCAACCCTTGCTACACTTGTACTCTGTTCCATAAGCCTGGAGTGCTCTCTTTCTTTGCTTCTCCCCTACTCTAGCTCCTACTCATCCTTTACGTTCCAGCTCAAAAAGCGAAACCATGGCTGCCACCTCTCTCCAAAGGAGGATTAAGTCAGTCCGTCCTCTGGGGTCCCGTAACATTTGGGCACACCGTGCGGGCATTGTGTATGTACTTGCTTGTCTCCATCGCCATACTGTGAGCTCATAGTGACCCAAGAGCCCAGCAAGTGGCAAGCTCAATTAGTGTCTGCTGAACGAAGGAATGAACAAAAGACTTAATTTTTAAAGGGATTAGCGCCAAGCTGGGGGTTGGGGAAAATGATTCAAGGCAGAGGGGTGAGCTGAGCTCCTTGGAATGTTATCTTCACAGAACCGATCCTGGGTCAGGGTGATGTAATGAGCCAACCTATTAGAAGAATCTCAATAGAAAATAGGTCAGTTTCTTCGTATCTCTTTAAGAACTAGAGGCTTCGTTCCCGCGCTTGCGCATTGAAAGAGTAAACACCTCTTTTTCATCCCCCTTCCCCATTGCCTCAACCGGTTGCAGCCTCCTCCCATACTCCCCTTCTTCAGAAGGGGTAATGGTCCGTTCCAGGGCGCCTGCCTTGTCCTAGAGGGTGGTGAGCACAAATGGTACATTCCATCGTCCTCATTATCTTCCGCTTTTCGCTTCTCCTCTGTTCTATTTCCCCCTATCGAATGAAGCGCAATAGGCTGGCCCAAAAGAAGGCGGGGGAGTCGGGCTGAGGGGACCGGTCTGAGCCGGTCTCCGGCGCAGGCGCAGTGCGGATAAACAGGAAGCGGGCGGTAGAAGCAGCGGTGGTGGAGACCTAGGGGCTTTGAGGGGGAACAGCGGAAGAGCTAAGATTATCGGGAAGCAGCAGAAGCTAACTGCGACCAAGAAAAGGAGGTTTGGCTATCTGCCTCCAGAGAACGAGAGGTCGCGGCCTCGCCCTCCGCTTGGGCTTCCGGCTCCCCAGCTTAGGCTGAGGCAGCGGCTGACAAAGGGCTCGCGCCGGTGCCGCCGCCCTTCTCATCCGGGCATTCGGGTCCCTGCGGAAGGGAGGGGGAAGGGCAGAGGGGGAGGGGAAGGAGCACGAAGGGCGCGCGCTTGGAGCCGAGGCCCTTTCCAGGGCTCCGGGCCGGCGGCCCAACGGACGGAGGCCGAGGAGGACCTGCAGAGGTGGCGGCGGCCGGGGGCAGGAGGATGGTGCAGAAGGAGAGCCAGGCGGCGCTGGAGGAGCGGGAGAGCGAGCTGAACTCCAACCCTGCTGCTTCCGCGGGGGCATCGTTGGAGCCGCCAGCAGCTCCGGCCCCCGGAGAAGACAACCCAGCCGGGGCCGGGGGAGCAGCGGTGGCTGGGGCTGCAGGAGGAGCTCGGAGGTTCCTATGTGGCGTAGTGGAAGGTGAGCGCTGTGGCGCGGGCTGGGCGAGAACGTCCTCCTTCCCGTTCCGTCCCAGTAACATTCTCTGCTCGTGTGGGGGATACTTTAGGAGGCTCTAAAAAGGTGTCACTCTTTGGGCCCTGAAACTTGATCCTGTTTTGGAGAGGGGAGAGGCGAGATGGTGGGCAAGTCTTCTCTCACGTTGTTATCCAGCGTTGAATTCCCCTCTGGCTATTAACATGCCTGACCCCACCCGCCTTGGGCTGGAGCCAGGCCTGGCTCCTGCGGAGGCGGTAGTAAGGAGCCTAGTGTTAGGCTCTGAGTTACAAGTCTTTGTACCTTGGGATCTTGTTCCGTAGGGTGGTCTATGTTCAAATGGAAAAACGTGTATAGTCCCGCTGTCCTCACCCGTGGGGGGAAAAAATAAATCCACACGGATGTGCTTGTTGTATTCTGGGAGCGAAGAGAAGCACAGTGGAGCTGATTTTACAAATTCCCCTTTGCTTAGATTTTTTTTTTTTTTTTGTAGTCCCTGCCCCCCACCCTTTGAAGATTCTTTTGCAGCCTAGAAAATTGTCCTTTGCCAGCTGCTGTGCTTTGGCTCTAGGAGATGAAGCTTTGACTTAGATAGTATCAGGGGTACAGAATTTTAATTTAGGAGCTGCAGAAGAGGTTTAAAATGTTTTTTTGACTTTCTCACTTCCCATTTAAAAAGAATGCAGGATTTATTTAATTATTTAATTTGATTATTTATTTTTGTCGTTGGGGAAAATGACCTGAAGATTGTATCGCAGTTTATGAATATAGTGAATATTCGACCAAGTATTCTATGGAAGCATGAGTCAGTTGCCTTATTGCTGTTTCCTTGAGTACAGCATGTATTTTAATTTTCTGAAGTCTTTTGGCCTACTTAGAGTTTCATAGTTGTTTGCCTTATTAGTTCTTTCCTATATGTAATGGGATGCATGGGAGTAACACTGTATAAGAATTAGTTGTTACAAAAGACCAAAAAGGTATGGAGAAGTAGAAAGGTTTCCCTATACGTTGAGAGCTTCAGCTTTTCTAGTATTGTCAGCCTACAAAGAGTGTTTATTTGAAGGATGGGTCGTGGTTGTGGTATTTTAGATAAAGCTTAATTGGAGGAGAAAACAGACTACTATGTAGCTACAGTAAGGAGTGAAACAGTTCTGCAGAGTTAAAGGTCTTGTAGAATTTGGGGGGAAGACAGAATGGAAAGCTACTTATGTATTTGGAGTCCATGTTTGTGGAAACATGATTGCTCTGTGTGACTTAATCTGTTGGTGTATTTATTTGGGCTTGTTTGCGTGCATGGAGATTCTAGAAAAAGTCTATTTTATCATCAGGGATCTTTGGGTGGAGGGTTGAAGAGTGCTGGAGGATACAGAAATTTTAGAGCTAGACGAGAGTGAGGCTAAAGAAATTTTGTCTATTACATCTTCAGTAATTATGGAGAAAAGCTTGTGGTTTAAGTTGGTTTGTTTTTTCAGAATAGTATTGAAAGGGAACTACTCAGAGAATAGAGTTGTCTGTTATCTATTGTCCCTCCTCCCTCCATATCTCTCTGTATTTTTTTGGTGACTGAGCACCTGATTTTTTTTTAAGTACTCCTAAGTTGGTATTCCTAAAATGAATGAAGAAAGGAAATAACGTAGGGATTGGCAGGATTCCTTTTTAAAAATGTTCTTTCCCTCACAAATCTTTGTTGGTTGTAACTTGCATAATAGCACTGCTTCCTCTTTGTGGTGCCAGTTAACCAAAACCATGAACCTGACTCAGAGTAAAGTTAGGGCTTCTGAAGATAAAAATGTTTCTTTTATATATTGAAGCAATTCTAAAGGAGTGTTTAATGCCTATTCCTTGGAGAGAAAAATGATAATGCTAAATGTTGTAGGAAAGCTGTAAAGACGTATAAAATTTACCTAATGTTTAAAAAAATTTTTTTTAATTCTTTAAATGTTTATACATGCGGGGGAGGGGCAGAGAGAGGAGGAGACACACAATCTGAAGCAGGCTTCAGGCTCTGAGCTGTCAGCACAGGGTGGTTTGAAACCTCGAACCAGGAGATCATGACCTGAGCCAGAGTCAGAGTCTGACGCTTAACCCACTAAGCCATCCAAGTGCCCCTAAGTTACTTGTAAGAAGGTAACTGAATTATTGATGGAAAGTGCTACAGTTTCATACATAGTATGCAATGAATTTTTGTTTTGTTGTCTTTGTCCATGTTTGTTGTGCAGAGTAACCATCGTGTCTAGAGACTGGAGTTTAATACGTTACAGAAATGTCAGTTTTAGGTAGTCTTAAGTAGACTGTGTGTGTATTTTTTCTGCGTGTGTGTGTGTGAGAGAGAATAGCATTTTATGTTCATAATATGTTAACCATCTTCATGGTATTCCTGAGGGGCTGTCCTCCTCTCTCTCTCTTTTTTTTTTTTTTTTAATTTTTTAAAAATGTTTATTTATTTTTGAGACAGAGAGAGACAGAGCATGAGCAGGGGAGGGGCAGAGAGAGAGGGAGACACAGAATCCGAAGCAGCTCCAGGCTCTGAGCTGTCAGCAGAGAGCCTGACACGGGGCTCGAACTCACAGACCGCGAGATCATGACCTGAGCCACCCAGGCGCCCCTGTCCTTCTCTCTTGCAGGTGATTAGACCGAGACAGGTGGAAAATAAAGGTTAGGCAAACTATAAGGTCTGATTCACACACAGTGGAGCTGCAAGTACCAGTTTGGTGCTTATATCAGGACTGAAGTCATTCCTCTGCTGGTTTGTTTCCTGCATTATGCACTACTAGTGATTTACCTCCCTTCTGGGACAGTGGAGCAAGTCATATTCTTGCATTTCCAGTTGTTCAAACCTTTGCTCTGGAGTTGAGACTCCTCAAGAGTTTCCTTTTTGGGCCAGTTCCACTGTTGAGTTTGCTGTGAATTTAGTTTAAGGCATTTTTGGTCCCTTTTATTGTATCAGGAACTTAAAAAAAAAATAAGGCGATCATAAAATTGGTTCAATCAGATTCTTTCCTAATTCTGTTCCTGTTTTTTTCCCTACTTTTTTTTTTAATCTCCCACTCTAAAGGCAATTCAATTCCTCTCTCAAGTAGTGGTTGTTATTATTAGTGGTTTGGGATTACTTTGCTTCCCCTTCCTCTATTGTAAGATTGAGATCTTTTAAAAAGTTAGGTTTAGGGGTACCTGGGTAGCTCAGTCTGCTCAGGTCATGATCTCAGGGTTTGGTTGGTGAGTTTGAGCCCAGTGCAGGCTCTGTGCTGACAGCTCGGAGCCTGGAACCTGCTTGGGATCCTCAGTCTCCCTTTCTCTCTGCCTCTGTCTCTCAAAAATAAACATTAAAGAAAAAAAAAAAAAGAAAGTTAGGTTTAGGGGTACCTGGCTGGCCCAGTCGGAGCATCTAACTCTTGATCTCTGGATCCTAAGTTCCAGCATGGCATTGGGTGTGGAGTTTATTTTTTAAAAGTTTTTTTAAAGTTAGGTTTTGGGATGCCTGTCTCCCTCTCTCTGTGCCCCTCCTCTGCTCATGTTCTGTCTCTCTCAAAAATAAACATTAAAAAAATTTTTTTTAAAATATTGCATAAGTAATAAGTGTTAATGGTAGAAACATAAGAAAATTTACCTAAATAAAAGGGGAATAAAAGTCATTTTATAATATCACTATCCAGAGACACCTTAATGAGTTTTTTTTTTCCCAAAGACATCTTAATATTTTACTAAATACCCTTTGGATATATGGTACACACTTTTTTTCAGAATGGGATTATATTGTATGTTTTGTAATCTGCTTTTGTCAATAAATTGTTTACCACATTTTGAAACTTGAAAATAATTTCATTCTTACTTTGAATCTAGGATTTTATGGAAGACCTTGGGTTATGGAACAGAGAAAAGAACTCTTTAGAAGGTAAATTTTTTACTTTGTGAAGTAGTCTTAAACCATCAATATTTCCTTTTATTTGAAGATAAACTAACACTGAATAGGCCATATGAATTTTGATGATTTCTCAGTTGCAGAAGTTATTTGACCTTGGTCTTTTACCTTTCCTTCACCTAGGCCAGGGGTTTTCAAAGTTTCTGGGGAAGCTGAATAGGTTTTGGGCTTTATCTGTGTCATTCAGAGCTATTGTTTTTATTTAAGACTTTAATTTGTTGGCATTCCTTATAATATTTAATTTTTTACAATTCCGCTAGATTACAAAAAGGTTAAAAGCTGTTGTCCCAGAATATTACTAGCTTTTTAAGAGATGGAGATGCTCCAAGGAAAGGAAAAATTTGGGATTTACAGCCTTTACATGTTGCCTATTTATACATATGTAATTTTATTTCCCCTTAAGGCTCCAGAAATGGGAATTAAATACATACTTGTATGCCCCAAAAGATGACTACAAACATAGGATGTTTTGGCGAGAGATGTATTCAGTGGAAGAAGCTGGTAATCTTTTTCTTTTTAATCCATAAATTCAGAATATGGGAAGAAAAGAGCTGTAATGTACATTATAAGAATTTTATTAAATATTTCGTTTTCTCTTTGTAGGTCGTTTCCATTTTTATTATCTGGTAAATTCTGTGTGAGTTAGTGTAGATTGAAAGAAGTACTAATGTTGGCCGGCCATGGTGTGATTCATGGTTATGGCAGTCTGACTCCCACCTGTTCTGTAATCAAATTATACCGTTTAACTTCTGTCAGTGGTCTAAACAGTGGGCCATTGAACAAAGAGGTACTAAAGCAGGACTAGGCCTGGGGCAGGGCAAGTGAGGTGCCGCCTTGGGTACAAAGTTTAAGTAAGGGACTCCCAAAAAAAATCAGTGATGAAGATAAATAGTATCTTATGCAATTTTTAAACCAAGATTAATGCAAAAAAAAAAAAAAATCCATGAGCAAGATACCAAAATTTTAAGTAAAAACAGGATCAGTATTACTGGTCCTTTTGCTTCAGACTCAAGAATGGCTTGGTCTTGATCACTTGATTACTTGGTTTTGTCTTTATTTAAAATAAAGGCCTCACCCTAGTCTAGGCTTATACTGAAGTGAAAAGCCATCATAAACTATCCTTGTTATGTGTGTTCTTAATGTTAAGTTAAATACATAAATACATAGTAAATACATAGTAAATAGAGTAGGACATAACAGAACCTCCTTATAAATTAGACAAGTGGTGCTTTTCTTTGGGGACTTACAAACGGGGAAACATTTCATACTTGGAATTAAAATGGTACACATACGTAGCTAATAAGATAACTTGGTTATAGAGTGCAGCCAAAACACTGAAAGCAGAAAGTTTTCTTAAATTACAAAGAAGCAATTAAAATGTATCCTATCTCCATCTAGTGTTTTTGTTTACCATTCTATATAATTTAAGTGTGTGTTCAACCTAATTATTTTTTGGGTGCTGGTAATGAAATTTTATGTGATCAATAATCAAAATATAGTCAAATGACTATCTTGAGATACCACTGAAAGTTATGTAAAGATAGGTCTGCTGGTGTATAGAATAGAATTTAGTTTTACTTAGGAAAATTGTCACATTTTTAAAACTTCAGATTTGTAATGAGTATTTTCTGTAGTTATAAAGACAAGGATTGTTAAGGCTGTCACTTAACCCTGGTTGTTAAGAACACATTTTTCTTTTCTTCCAAATTATAAAGTAGTTATATGTAGATTTTTTTTATATAAGAATTTCAGTTCAGAGACTGCAAAAAATGAAAACCATACATCTCAAACAATGTAGGAAATAAAGATGGCTTATGTTCAGTAAGAGAAGTAATGCTTAATTCAATATTTTTGAGAAATGGCAATGAAAGAATGCTTTATTGATTTTAGGGTGACATTAAGCCACATGAGGTTTGTGGCATTTTGTATGACTTATCACGTTGGACATGACCATCATGTAAAATTTCAGGGATTTTTCCTTTCTTGACCTATTGTAAATTGGAGAAAATGACCTCTTGTCTTTAGTTGAAAAGTGAAGGTTCTTTTAGTTTTCTGTGCTGCATTCTAAAAACGTGGACTCTCTTCTTCAGAGCAACTTATGACACTCATCTCTGCTGCACGAGAATATGAGATAGAGTTCATCTATGCTATCTCACCTGGATTGGATATTACCTTTTCTAACCCCAAGGAAGTATCTACATTGAAACGCAAACTGGACCAGGTAGCTTTACTTTTTCATTATTTCCCCCTGATTCAGTATACCGGAAACAAAGTTTTCTGAGTTGCTTTTAATGATGTTAAAAGGACACCAAATTTATACTTCTTTGCTTCTGTACAATTTTTTTTACCTTCATGCTTTTGGTAGAGAGTATTTTCTAACATGAGTCAAGAGAGCTTTACTGGAGGTAGCAGTGCTTCTCAGACTTTGGTTTGCATAAGAACTGCTATAGAAGAAATGCTTAGAAGTGATGCTTAAAAAGTTGCTAATAGGGTTCATTTCCAGAGATTCTTAAACTGACTTGGGGTGGAAATACAGACTTGGGAGTGGGGACTTACTTCAGAATTCAGGTTGTCCAGGGGTGCCTGGGTGCCTGAGGTCATGATCTCACAGTTGTGAGATTGAGCCCTGAGTCAGGCTCCGCAGTTGGCCTAATCCTTCTTAAGATTCTCTCTTTCTCTTTCCCTCCGTCCCTCCCCTGTGCATGTGATATCGCTCTTTCCCTTTCTTTCTCAAAGAAAGAAAAAAAATTTAAAAAAATTCAGGTTGTCCAGAATCGCATTTTGAGAAGCTCTGTATATTATTGGGTACTTGACTGAATTTGTGATTGAGGTTAATAGAAACAGGGTGTTACCTGTTAGATGTAAGTGCCTTTACATGTAATATGTTAATATGGACAAGAAGTATAATCCAGTCTCCATATGGTTGACTGGTTTCCAAAGATCAGAAGGAAAACAGACTAGGTAAACAAGTAAGCTATTGGTAAGCCTGATTGGAATCAAATTCTGCTTCACATAAAAGCCGCACATTTTTTCTGGTAAAGTAAATTTGCTGATACATAATACATGTATATGTTTGCGTGTTTCTTTAGGCAAAGGTTTATATTATTGATGGCATTAAGATGGTAAAAAATTTAATAAGGAGGTTTAATTTCCATGAATATGCTTTTTAAGAGGTTATCTCCCTATCTGATCAAATACTGTGTTCCTTCTGATTCATGGACTAGTTAGGTTTATGTGCAGAGATTAATTAGGATCAGTGTGTCTTTGGGACTAGAACAAGCCTAGGTTTTTCATCTCTTGAGTTCACTTACCATTTCTGTTTTTCTGTCTGTCTGGTCTTCTATAATCAGCAGCCAGGGAGGTAGGGATAGGCCATATCGTTGAAGCTTTGTTGGAGCATACTGCATTCAAACTCAAATGAAAAATGGGTTCCAACTTGTCTAGCTGTTTAACATAGAAAATGTAAAAAAAATTGGTGTGGCTTTGAACATTCTACTAAGAAAAATGTTTGACTTTTAGATAGAGCTATTAAGTGTCTACATTAATATTTTTAATCCTATTTTTTATGTAAGCTCTGTGCCCAGTGTGGAGCTTGAAGTCATGACCCTGAGATCAAGAGTTGCATGTTTTACGGACTGATCCAGCCAGGCGTTTATTTACTTAAAAAGAGCTGCTAAATCATCTTTTTCCCCCCCCTGCTTTTCCTAGGTTTCTCAGTTTGGGTGCAGGTCATTTGCCTTGCTTTTTGATGATATTGACCATAATATGTGCGCAGCAGACAAAGAGGTATTCAGTTCTTTTGCTCATGCCCAGGTCTCCATTACAAATGAAATTTATCAATACCTAGGAGAGCCAGAAACTTTCCTCTTCTGTCCCACAGGTATTGTATATAATAGATTTATATTTAACTAGACTTCTTGAAATACATCATTTTCAAAGAACTATATATGGCCTTTATTGTGTTGTCCCCTCTCCCTTTGGTGTATAAAAGTAGGAATTCTTTTTCTAGAAGACATTTCTCAAGGTCTTACACTTGAGAAATTTTAGGGACTAATAAATGGCAACTGAACAGGCAAAAGATTTCATGTATTTTTTAGTACTGGAAGTGTATGAACTTTAAATTTTCAGGATTAAAGGAAGGATAGTATTATCAAATGTAAAACTAGAAAACAAATTTACATTGCTTTTAACTTAGTCACTTCTCATTTCCTCCTACTTGTTCCTTTTTTCTGCCTATGCATATCTGTATCTTTTTTCACTCCTCCTACTTCCATCTGGGCTCTTCTGGAATTCCAGGACTCAGCATAGAAAACTTGCTAAATAACGCCCCCCCACCCCCCACCCTGCCCCACTTTTCCTCTCTCCCCTTGCCTCCCTGGTTCCTTCCATTGATAATGTATTAGCCTCTTTTAGTTGCCTCCCTCAAAATTAGGCTTATAAGGAATTTCCCCTTGACTTCTTTTTCAGGAAGAGATAAATAAATTTGTTCTAAGAAATTTTGTCTGAATTATTTAACTTTGTGTATATGTCTGAGAATCCTGTGAGCCACGAACCTTATCTCAGAGGTCTGATATAACAGGAGTACTCAAATAATGTTTAATAAGATTATATTGGGAATTACTTAATTCATTGCAAATTACTATTTGTTATCTTTTAATGTTTTCTTAAATGTTTACTTATTGTTTTAAATTTAAAATTATGCTTTATTATTATTATTTTTTAATTTACATCAAGTTAGTTAGCATATAGTGCAAATAATGATTTCAGGAGTAGAATCCAGTGATTCATCCCCTACATAAAACACCCAGTACTCATTCCAACAAGTGTCTTCCTTAATGCCCCTTGCCCATTTAGCCCATCCCCTACCTACAACGCCTCTAGCAACCCTCAGTTTGTTCTCTGTATTTAAGAATCTCTTATGTTTTGTCCCCCTCCCTGTTGTTATATTATTTTTGCTTCCCTTCCCTTATGTTCATCTGTTTCGTATCTTAAATTCCACATATGAGTGAAGTCATACGGTATTTTTCTCTAATATCGCTTAGCATAATATACTCTAGTTCCATCCACGTTGTTGCAAATGGTAAGATTTCATTTTTGATTGCCGAGTGATACTCCATTGTATGTATGTATGTTTATATATGCCACTTTATCCATTCATCTGTCGATGGACATTTGGGCTCTTTCTATACTTTGGCTGTTGTTAATAGCGCTGCTATAAACATTGGGGTGCATGTACCCCTTCAAAACAGCACATCTGTATCCTTTGGATAAATACCTAGTAGTGTAATTGCTGAGTTGTAGGGTAGTTATATTTTTAATTTTGGGGGGAACCTCCATACTGTATTCCAGAGTGGCTGCACCAGTTTGCATTGCCACCAGCAGTGCAAAAGGGTTCCTCTTTCTCCGCATCCTCACCAACATCTGTTGTTGCCTAAGTTAATTTTAGCCATTCTGACAGGTGTGAAGTGCTGTCTCATTGTGGTTTTGATTTCTGTTTCCCTGATAATGAGTGGTGGTGAGCATTTTTTTCAAGTGTCTGTTTATCTGGGTGTCTTCTTTGGAAGAGTGTCTATTCATGTCTTTTGCCCATTTCTTCTTCACTGGGTTTGTTTTTTGGGTGTTGAGTTTGTTAAGTTCTTTATAGAGTTTGGGTACTAACTCTTTATTTGATATGTCATTTGCAAATATCTTTTCCCATTCCATTGGTTCCCTTTTAGTTTTGCTGATTGTTTTCTTTGCAGTGCAGAAGCTGCAAATTGCTATTTAGTTGCAGTTGAGTCTTAATAACATGGCACATAATACTGCATTTTGTCTGTTATGATATTGTCAATTCATTTTGTTTGGCCTCTAGTTGTAAGAGAAATGTAGCCAATTCAAAGTATGTAGAAAATACTAAACATTCTAATTATTTCTTTAGTAAACTTGTATTTCTAATGACTGTAGGATCATAAGGATTGATATGTATTATTGGGGGAAGAGTATCAGATTTTATGAATTGATTCTTATTTTTATTTTTAATTGATTCTTTAATGAACTATCCACTTGAGTTTAATTCCTTTGAGATGCGACTTGGAAGCTCTTTATCATTTGTATGAAAAGAATTTAGAATTGGTAGACATTTTTTCCCCCCATTTAAAAACTCGTGACCATTTCACTCCTAACTATTTTACTTAATTTTCCTTTTTACATTCAGAATATTGTGGCACTTTCTGTTACCCAAATGTGTCTCAGTCTCCTTATTTAAGGACTGTGGGTGAAAAGCTTCTCCCTGGAATTGAGGTGCTTTGGACAGGTAAGTCTTTAAGATTTATACAGTAAAACTTTAGTTAACTAGAACTTAGAAATTGGTTTTTCTGGTTAATTGGATACTTTTTGAAAACAACTTTAACCAGAAAACTTTGTTGTTAAAATTCCCTTTTATGAAGTATACATTCTTCATTTAGTATAAAAAACATCTTTAAGGATTTTGCAGTGAATCTGAGTATCAGTTGCTGATAAATAATAGATGTGTAGGGAACTGGGCTAAAAAGTATTGATCTCAGCCATAGGGGGAGAGTGTTTTATAAAATGAAAGCTATCCTGCCGAATTGACAGTTATTAATCAACGAGCTGTATTATAATGGAAAAAGAAATTGTTTACATGAAATTTTTTTTTTGTTTATTTATTTTTGAGACACAGACAGAGGTGAGCAGGGGAGGGACAGAGAGAGAGAGAGAGAGACAGAGACAGAATCTGAAGCAGACTCCAGGCTCTCAGCTGTCAGCACAGAGTCCAGTGTGGGGCTGGAACTCCTGAACCTTGAGATCATGACCTGAGTCAAAGTTGGATGCTTAACTAACTGAGCCCCTCGGGCACCCCAACAATTTGTTCCTTATAACATATCAGTTTGAGGAAGCCTGCCCAAACCTTAAATATTCATATCTTTTTACTACTAATTCCATTCCTAGAAATCTGACCTGAGGAAATATTGGGGAGGGGTTGGGTAAAACTGAACACTCAAAAAGACATGTTGCTGTGTTACTTTGAAAAGAAAAATTGTCAGAAAGTACATAAATAACAAAATACAATAAAAAATTGAATTCAGTATATTTTGAAGAATCATGTTTGAGGGTCTTTTAACAAATGGTTGTCATTATTTCTAGGTCCGAAAGTTGTTTCTAAAGAAATTCCAGTGGAGTCTATTGAAGAGGTTTCTAAGATTATTAAGAGAGCTCCAGTAATCTGGGATAACATTCATGCTAATGATTATGATCAGAAGAGACTATTTCTGGGCCCATACAAAGGAAGATCCACAGAACTCATCCCACGGTTAAAAGGAGTCCTTACTAATCCAAATTGTGAATTTGAAGCCAACTATGTTGCTATCCACACCCTTGCCACCTGGTACAAATCAAACATGAATGGAGTGAGAAAAGATGTAGTGATGAGTAAGTAGACTGCTTAATCCTTGACCTTGCAGGGAGACCTGGGGTTAACTAGAGCTATTGTCAAGTGCAGGTTTGTCATCATAATTTAAGAGATTTTTTGAAGTATGTTGTTTAGTCCTATGAGTGAGGTGTATATGTGAGAGAAGGAGGGATCAGAGGATCAGAGGGCTGAGTGGCTTTGGACAAACTACTTAATAACTTCTTGGCCTCAGTTCTTTGCTTTTCTCTCCCCCGCCAGTTCTTTACTTTTAAAATGTGACTTTGAAATCGGAGCACTAGTTTTTTAGTGTTCCTGTTATTCCTGGAATTATTCCCATTCAATTTATGTTTTCTGGTGGTTTTTATTAAATGGGGTATTTTAGATCACTAGCTGTTACCTGAATTACTTCATATATCATTTAGATTTCAGCTTATATTAATGGAACATATTCTGTGTTGTCATTTTAGACATTGGCTTACTGATTTTTTATTCATGAAAAATTCCCAGTTGAGTTTCTAAGTAAGAATGCTGGCTAGTTGTTTATTCATTATATTTAAACACTTAGTAAGATTTGGCAAGTGCACCTTCCTGGCACTAAAGATGCAAAGAATAAAGTAGTCCCCGCTTTTGAAGAACATGGTCTGGTTTTGGATAAAGCATATAGGCGACTGTGCTGTTGTTTGATAAATGCTGAGGAAATTGTTTACAAAGTGCTGTGGGAACACAGAGGAGGGAATGCTTATTTCTGCTAAGCAAAAGTGCTAAGAAACCATTTCCTAGAGGAGAGGTATACTTACGAGTATCACAGTATGAGTAGAGGTGCCGGGCATGAAAGGGTTGGTGGACAAGAGGTAAAAGCACTGGACATTGAAAAGTTGAAGTTACTGAATTTGGCCTCGTTTGGGGCTATGGGAATGTCACATCATGGTGCTCGGGTATGGTATGTAGTCATATAGTTGTGTTCTCTTTCTCAGTTCTGTACTCCTTCCAGTTCTGTTTATTGGATTAATGCCTCCCTTTAAGGCTCAATCATTGTGGACCACCCCCTTGAATTAAAAAAAAAAAAACAACAAAATATAGTCTCAGTTCCCTCTGGGTACATGGCATCTACCTCCTACCGCTTTTAAGGCAGAGCATGAAGCACATTAAGGAGTGGTAGCCAGACTGGGCCATGTGCAGGGAATATGAAGGAAAGCTAAGAGTAGAAGGTTTTGGATACTAAGCCAGAGTTCAGACTTCATTTTCTCTAACACTATGCTGGTTTAGAGTTTCATTATGTGCTTATTTATTATCTGTGCTTAATATGTGGGTTCTCTATTGGTTTTTCTCTTTCCCCCTCAATATACTTACTAATTTGCTTGTATGTTTTCGTAATGATTTTCCCATTAATTTATAAGCCCCTCAAGGGTAGGGAATGTTATCTTTATGGAAATCATATGCCTTTAACTTCACAGTCCCAACGATTGGCACTCTGAACATTTATGACTGACTTTTCCAGTGATTCTAAAATTAGTGGCTTTAAAAATTTTTTATTTTCAAAATTTATTTATTTGATTTTTTTTAGAGAGAGTGCAAATGGGGGAGAGGGGCAGAGGGAGAGAGAGAGAATGATGCATCTTAAGCAGACTCCATGCTCAGTGCAAAGCCTGAGGCTGGGCTTGATCCCACGACCCTGGGATCATGATTGGAGCTGAAATTGAGTCAGATCCTCAACCATCTGAGCCACCCAGAAGCCCCTGAAATTAGTGTTTTGTATTTCATTTGCGATTTCACATTAAGCAATGTATTTACAATTTTTGGGGGGGGGTATTTATTTTCAGAGAGGGAGCATGTGATGTCAGAGGGGCAGAGAGAGAGAGAGAGAGGGAGAGAGAGAATATCCCAAGTAGGCTCCACAGTGTCAATGCAGAGCCTGATGTAGGGCTTGAACTCAGGAACCATGAGATGATGACCTGAGCCGAAGTCTAGACCCTTAACCAACCGAGCCACCCAGGTGCCCCTACATTTAGCAATGCATTTAGATGACTTATAGGTGAAGTGGTTCAGTTAAGGGTCTTGGTTGTGTTTGCGTTTTTATGTTTAAGGTTTGTTCATGTTCCTGTTCCTTGTTTCTCTAGTTGTACTGTAACAACTGGTGTTTTGCATTTGTTCCTCTCACGTGTCAGGAGGCTTTTGTAATCAAAACTGTTTTTTGTGTTTCTGTTTTTTTTTTTTTTTTTTTTTTTTTGCAGCTGACAGTGAAGACAGTACTGTATCGATCCAGATAAAGTTAGAAAATGAAGGCAGTGATGAAGATATTGAAACTGATGTGCTCTATAGTCCACAGATGGCTCTAAAGTTAGCTTTAACAGAGTGGTTGCAGGAGTTTGGTGTACCTCATCAGTATAGCAGTGAGTTTGGCCCTTTGTTGTAAGGGGGTTTGGGTCACATGGTTGAATCGTAAAGTAAAGAACATTTTGATGTTCCTACCATAGGCCCGCAAAACAAAGTAAAATTTGGGAAGGGATCTAGAGAAATAAGGTTTTTAAAATCTTAACTTTTGGTCTGAGGTAGTTTTATCATGATGCAATGCTAATTTGTTTTAAAAATGTTTTTTTTGGAATAATTATTTTTAGATCTAGATCTTCAGAAGAGAAGATAATACATGTTGGCATATTTAGGGGATGTTTATCATTTGTTTCTTTCCTCTTCTCTTCCCTCCCTACCTCCCTGGGGTTTAGAGGGATTGCACTTTTCTCAGGGCTTAATATTTGGAATCTCAAATTGAGGTTAGAGATACAATAAGAAAACATTTCTCTAGATCTGATTTGTACTGTTTCTAATTCTGATTATCTTTGTGGCAATTTGTTTTTGTAGGTAGGCAAGTTGCACACAGTGGAGCTAAAGCAAGTGTAGTTGATGGGACTCCCTTAGTTGCAGCACCCTCTTTAAATGCCACAACTGTAGTCACAACAGTTTATCAGGAGCCCATTATGAGCCAGGGAGCAGCCTTGAGTGGTGAACCTACAGCTCTGACCAAGGAAGAAGAAAAGAAACAGCCAGATGAGGAACCCATGGACATGGTAGTAGAAAAACAAGAAGAAACAGACCACAAGAATGACAATCAAATACTCACTGAAATTGTTGAAGCTAAAATGGCTGAGGAATTGAAACCAATGGACACAGATAAAGAGAGCATAGCTGAATCAAAATCCCCAGAGATGTCTATGCAGGAAGATTGCATTAGTGATATTGCCCCTATGCAGACTGATGAACAGACAAACAAGGAACAGTTTGTGCCAGGTCCCAATGAAAAGCCTCTGTATACTGTGGAACCAGTGACTTTGGAGGATTTGCAGTTGCTTGCTGACCTGTTCTACCTTCCTTATGAGCATGGACCCAAAGGAGCGCAAATGTTACGGGAATTCCAGTGGCTTCGAGCAAATAGCAGTGTTGTCAGTGTCAATTGCAAAGGAAAAGACTCTGAAAAAGTGAGTATGCTTGATTTATATCTGCTTCTCTAGCCTGGGTGCATCCCCATGCTGATGATAAACGACATCTTAAATGAATATATTGGTAACTAGCAGAAAATTGACCACATCTTAGAATATGCTTTGAAAGTGGTTTTGGATTCCAGTACATAGAGTTCCATAGTTTGACCTTATAGTGAAAAATGAAGGAAAGGCACAGTTGATTATTTCAGAAATACTTGTCAGTTTGGGGAGACACAGACTGTTATTGCTTGTCTAAAGAGTTTAAGCCCACATTTGCAACTATGTGGATAGAACTGGAGGGTATTATGCTAAGTGAAATTAGTCCGAGAAAGACAAAAGTCATATGACTTCACTCATGAGGACTTTAAGAGACAAAACAGATGAACATAAGGGAAGGGAAACAAAAATAATATAAAAGCAGGGAGGGGGGCAAAACAGAAGAGACTCATAAATATGGAGGACAAACTGAGGGATACTGGAGGGGTTGTGGGGGGGGGGATGGGCTAAATGGGTAAGGAGCATTAAGGAATCTACTCCTGAAATAATTGTTTCACTATATGCTACCTAATTTGGATGTAAATTTTAAAAAATAAATAAATAAAATAAAGAGTTTAAGCCCAGTGATCCTTTAATGTTTAGGATAAATTGCAGGGACCTGAAAATATAAGCAGTTTATTTTGTTATGCTTGCAGTTTTTGAGTCATATTTTTATTGATCCTCAATAGATTGAAGAATGGCGGTCACGAGCAGCCAAGTTTGAGGAGATGTGTGGACTGGTGATGGGAATGTTCACTCGACTCTCCAATTGTGCCAACAGGACAATCCTTTATGACATGTACTCCTATGTTTGGGATATCAAGAGTATAATGTCTATGGTGAAGTCTTTTGTACAGTGGTTAGGTAGGTACACCAGGAATAATCTCTTTTCCTCAGATATATTGTCCCTTAAAAATGAAGAAAAAAAATATTATCCCACAGGGAGAAAAATATTTAGGGAATTGGTGAAATTCCAACTGTGTTTAAATTCTTTGCTTAGATTTCTTTCAAAGGTACAGCCGTTGTTGGCTGACTTGAGGTGCAAGTCTCAGTAAATACATCAAGCACATTGATTTTTCTCCCTTGGGCTAATTCAACATAAATATCTTGAAAATGTGTTAGAAAGTACTGACTTTAACTTGCTCTGACTGAATGCTTCCTGGATGGAATCCTGTATACCACTTTTATCCGATTTGGAGATGAGACACTATGAATTGTGACTGTGTAAGCTCTCTGCTGCTTGCTGGGTCTTGATAACGTTATGCTGTGTTTAACAGAACAATTGCTGAAATGACCTAAAGGGCCTGGCAAGAGGAAGCCATCCTCCCAGCCCTGTGCGCATGCGAGCTTTAGTGATAGGCTATTCTGGTGCTACTTGGTATTATTTCACATGGCTTTTTCTTTATTTCTCTACCAAGTAATTGGTTTTAGCAGGGGATGAAAATTGCAATCCCTTAAAAACTCCTTCATTAAATGAACTTATGTATGTTTCTTTTGAAAATTGATTTTTTTGGAAAATCTCAAACTTGGTAAAAAGCACCAGCATGGCCAAGTTTCTCCAGGGACCTCATTTCATTTCCAGGTTTTCAATCCAGCTATAAGGAATATGTAATGGATGTACATACAGCACACAGCAGGCAGCAAGGCTGACTGACATGTCATAGTTTTCATAGTAGTCACAAACACTGTGATGGGTTACCTGGTCTTGTTTGTGAAATAGATATGTGAAATACTGTGAGCTGAGATTAAGGAGTAGTAACAGTGAGATTTCTCACTTTCTGCCTACATACTTTTGGACTCTTAAATATTAATGATAGCTTTCCTGGGACACAGCTAATTATCAGCCAAATGTAGAGTCTCTGTTAATTTGAAAATATAGAACTTTGGGTTTCTGTATATATATGTATAGCCCAACAGATAGAAGAATTTTTTTTACGTTTAATTTATTTTGAGAGCAAGCATGTATGCGCTTGTGTGCACAAGGACAGGAGACAGAGAGAGAGGGAGAGAGAAAATCCTAAGCAGACTCTGCACTGTCAGCACACAGCCCAATGTGCAGGGCTCGAACTCATGAACCGTGAGATCATGACCTGAGCTGAAACCAAGAGTTGGACCCTTAACTGACTGAGCCATCCAGGCACCCCTAGAAGAGAGAATTTTGACCTATTGTTAAAAGGCTCCAAGACACCTCTTTTCTGTGATAGATACCTGCCTTTAGGCTCAGGAAATACCTCTACATTGGTTATTGGATGACAGCATTTGCTTTTCAGGCTTCTGGCCAAGGGGTTATAATTTCTCACAGGGATTTAAATCTTAAGTTTCCCACCTGAAATCTGGTTTCTTGGGCTTGGGAAAGTATCATTTAAAACATTCGATACTCCTCTTGTAATTCAAGAATTATTAAAAATTTAACTTTTGATTATGTACAGTATTTGTTTACTCTCAGATTTTACTTCTGTACTGTACAATTATAGGAGCAGTTTTCCCAAATTGTGTAGGTAGCTATTATACATCTCAAGTTCAGAGCATCTTAGAAATTTTAAATAATTATCTTGGCATGCACATAGCTTCACAAAAAGCTCACGACAAGTAGAGTATTTTCATGGATCTGTAGTGATACCAGGGAGTTACTGCTTAGAGCCCTTTGTTTTCCTCCTCTCTCCAGTCCAGCTGGCATTCAGTCCTTTAAAGAATGTGGCTATGCAGTACTTTTGATTACTAACGACTTCTATTATCTTCTTCCCCATTGTGTACAGATGGGAGAATCCTCAGCACAAGTGTCTACTACTATTGGATGGACAGCGGCAGATGTTCACAGCGCGTCATGATTAATTAGTTTAAATTGAAAGGTCTATCTGTGAGGTAGCTCAGTTTTAAGGGCAGTAGGCATGAACTGAAGTCACGTTTGCGCAGCGACTGAGGCATTAACCATGTTTTCATTTATACAGCTCTTCGTACATGCAGCTTTCTATTGTAATAGTTGGAAGTGCTAGTTATGTTGTAGTCTCAAAGTGGGGGGTAGGGGAAATTGGCTGATCTTAAAGTTTGAGAGTATAGTTTTTTCCTGCAGTGTAAATTTACACTGAGCTATGGAATGGGGCAGGTTCTCTTAGCCTAAATTTTGACCCTATTTCATATTTATTTTTCAAATCTACATATTATGTATGTTTTCTTAAAATACCCCTACCCCTAAAAAATGACAAACTTGGATATAATCTCTTAATGGGCCTGAATTGTGAACAAAAAAATTGGTTTGCTTTGGGACTGTCTGACTAGCACACTATATATTGTACTGATGAGACTGTTAACTTGAACAGGAGGTAGAATGCTGTCTTCCAATGGAAAAGAACTATATTGCGCTGCTTTATCTTGTCAGAAGACTAGGCAGGTGATTTTGATTTGGCCTCCAAATATTTGCTTTTAACTATTTCTTGTTAGCTTCCTTTATTGCCTCTGAAGTTGGTTACGTGGTGATCTTAATGCTGACTTCTGGACCTCAAACCCTGTTACTCCATGCCTGTGTTCAGTGCACTGCAAAAATTATAATCGTCAATCAGAGGAGCCAGATACTACCATACTTTTAAGAAAAGTATGTCTTAGCTGTGGATAAATTAGGAGCATCAGTCGACTCCTTAGTGCTCAGAATTTGTCCGACTACCGTTACTATTAGCCAAGTCTAAATTGGATCGTCCTTGTTAGAAAAAATAAAGTTTTCATTGTGTTTTGATGTCAACTTACCGAACAATTTCTTTTGTTTATTCTGTTGACCTTAGTTTTCTGACAAGATTAATCCTCCCCTTCCCCTTTTTCCCTTCCTGTACCCTTCCTCATAATGTAAAATGTGACTTCAGACAGGTTTAATTCCTTCATGGGCTGTGATAATAAAATGTCTCATTATCTGTCTCATTCATTTCACTTTCATAATTACTGTGATTTTACTACAGAGCAAACAGCTGGCTTGATTTTTATAGCTGTATCTAGGGAATATTACAAATTTGACCCAGACAAACTTGAGACTGACTTTTCTTCCAATAATTAAAGAGTAGAACTCTTAAAGTGATTATTCATGAATCAAAGGAAAAAACATCAGTGTTGAAATTCTATCACAAATTTAAAAAAACTATTATCACAGCCTTGTCCTGAAACCCTGGATTATTATTGTTAGAGAGTTATTTCCACAAAGTGTGTGTTAGTTTGTTGGACGTTTGAGACCCCAGGAAATCCCCTTTCTCGTAACGTTCTCCGCTTGGATCTGATCTCAACAGGGTGTCGTAGTCATTCTTCAGCACAGTTCTTAATTGGAGACCAAGAACCCTGGGCCTTTAGAGGTGGTCTAGCAGGAGAGTTCCAGGTATCAATATGAATTCACAACTGAATTGACATTTTCTTTGTTTTATGAGAAACCTTATGTTGCGCATCAGATGGCTGGAAGGATTGGTCTGCCGAAGGCTTTCTAGTCCCAAATTCAATTTAGTTACATAGCTGGATTTTAAATCAAATTTTCCTCCTCTTTCACAGTAATTTCTGAAGGAGATGCTGCCAATTCCCCCCGCGCCTGCGAAGCGCAGCGGCTCTAGGTATACACTTCACATTGTTTCTTTGCAGGTCGCACACCATTTTAATCTGCGCCCGCAATGCACAATGCGCGCATGCTTGTCTGCCAGTGGAAACTCCATGAGCAAAAAGGATGAATAATTATGCAAGTGAATGGTGAAAGGGCTTTTGGATACTTTCCCGATTATTTTACAAATAAAACTTGTATTTGAAAGAACAGTCTGTTAATGAAAATTTGAACAAAATAAGAAACTTTTTTGGATTGGAATTTGTTCATGGACTTTTCAGGTGCTCTACTTTTCTCCCCCCAACAGGTGCTCTGCTGCGCACAGCAAACTGAAGCGCATTGCTTTGGGGATAAAGCGTCTCCTGGACAGATAACCCTCTTCAGACCAAACCTCTCCTCCTGACATTCTGTTCTGCCATCTTTTAGTACAGAGATGGTCTATATGAGATTGGTTTAAAAAAAGTAGATTTGTGATACTGGAATAGATTTTTTATTTTTTATTTATTTTTTTACTATAAGTTTAAATCCCCATTAATATGCCACTAAAGCTATGTAACTCCGTTTGGGTAATTTCTATTCAGAAGCACCCCCTTCCCCCAGCAAAGAGGTGTTTATTTTAGTAAAGCATAGTACACCCCTCTTCTTTAGGTCTGCCTGCAGTAGCCAGTTAATGTTAAGTTGGTAATCTGCAGTGCACACCCATTTAAAGAAATGGATCTCTTCCCGACACTAATCCATCTCCTTTTGTTTCTTCCCACAGCGTTTGCTGCCAATTGATGGGGCAAATGATCTCTTTTTTCAACCACCCCCACTGACTCCTACCTCCAAAGTTTATACTATCAGACCATATTTTCCTAAAGATGAGGTAATTGTCTACCTACCAACTTGGTATATGGTTATGGTGCTCACAAGTTTCCTTTGAACTCCCTTGTTAAGAGAATCTGTTCGGTACTTTCAAATAGGAGCTTTAGGTGGAGAAAGTTAACTGAAACATTGAACAAGTGAGGGTTAATATTTAAGGGAGAATCTAATAAGGAGGTTAGACTCAAACATTTTGAGCTAAGTCCCTTAAGTCCTCTTTTATGAAAATCAGCTGAAAGGTATTAGGGTGTGTCCAAGTGGTATGGTCCTTGGCTGATTTTCTCTAATATATTAGTATTTTATAATTCCCAGTTGTGAAGTATCTACCGGCTGTTGACAGTCAGCTACAGGAAACAGCAAGCCTGTTTAAAGACCATTAACACGTTTAAAAATTTTTGGATGTATACAAAACTGAGAGGCTCAGCAGCATAGTTTGCAGCATTTTGAATCTACTTCTTAACTGCCTAAAACCATCTCCTTTGAAACAATTCTCTGTGTGTACTATACTGTGCTGTTTTCTACTGATTTTACAAGTATGATTCAATGAATAAATATTAAAGCAGAGGGGATATTTATGACAGGCCAGGCATTTTGTTACTCTGTCCTAGAAGCCCAGTCTGACTCACTGAGTCCTATTGTTAATTTCTGTTGCGATTTTTCTTGATGTGTTGCTTAACTAGATTATATTTTCAGGCTTCCGTGTACAAGATTTGCAGAGAAATGTATGACGATGGAGTGGGTTTACCTTTTCAAAGTCAGCCTGACCTTATTGGAGACAAGTATGTGATGAAGTGTTTGGATTTGTTGGATTTGGGAGTAACATTTCATAGCCACGTTTATCAGGTTAAGGGGAGGTGATGACTAGAAATAAAGTTTTCTAGAAATTCCACTTTAGTTACAATTAAATGTGAATATTTACATGTGTGTATTTTTTGGTTTTTTTCCTACACCGAATGTAGTTTCTGTAGGTTTCCATTCAAGTACGTTAAGGCCTTAACGTCACTGAAGTCTAAAATTTGGGGTTAAAAACTCATTCTACCCTCTTTTCTTCTGAGCAGGTTAGTAGGAGGGCTGCTTTCCCTTAGCCTGGATTACTGTTTTGTCCTAGAAGACGAAGATGGCATATGTGGTTATGCCTTGGGCACTGTAGATGTGACCCCCTTCATTAAAAAATGTAAAATTTCCTGGATTCCCTTCATGCAGGAGAAGTATACCAAGCCAAATGGTGACAAAGAACTCTCCGAGGCTGAGGTAATAGCAGGTTTAGAATTATACTACAGTAGTTTTAAAGTACTTACTAAGGTAAAGTAAGCAGAGATATCTTAAAATTTCAGTACTTTCAATAGGCGCTTGGGTGGCTCAGTCATTTGAGTGTCCAGCTCTTGATTTCAGCTCAGGTCATGGTCCCAAAGTCATGGGATCCAGCCCCTTGTCAGGCTCCACACTGAGTATGGAGCCTGCTTAAGATTCTCTCTATCCCTCTGTTCCTCCTCCAGTTTTGTATGTGCAGCGTGCTCTCTCATGCTGTCAAAAAAATGTCATTGCTTTCTAAATTCTCTACAGAAAAGAATTCTTACTTTTTTTTTTTTTAATTTTTCAGTTTTATTTATTTTGAGAGCACAAGTGGGAGCGGGGCAGAGGGAAGGAGAGACAGAATCCCAAGCAGGTTCTGTGCTATCCGCAGAGCCCTGTGTGAGGCTCGAACTCCCGAACTGTGAGATCATGACCTGAGCCGAGATCGAGTCAAATGCTTAACTGACTATGCCACCCAGGCACCCCTTTTATTAGTTACTTTTTTTCTTTTTTTTTTTTTTTTGATGTTTGTTTATTTTTGAAGGAGAGAGAGAGTGTGAGCAGGGGAGGGGCAGAGAGAGAGGGAGACACAGAATCTGAAGCAGGCTCCAGCCTCTGAGCTGTCAGCACAAAGCCCAGTGCAGGCTTGAACTCAACGAGCTGTGAGATCGTGACCTGAGCCAAAGTTGGACGTTTAACCATGAACTACCCAGGCACCCCATTACTTACTCTTAAGTGTGACATATTCCATTGTTTCCTCAGCATTAGGAGTTTTTTTTTTTTATTTGGAAACATTGTTACAACACTTCTCAAGTAAAAACAGAATATAGACAACTAAAGAACCTTTTTTTTTTTTCCTACCCTGTTGTGAAGTACCAAACTTAAATGGTCTCTTCTTTGGGTACTCAGGGCAAGTTAATTAAAATCTTTCATTTGCTTGGTTGTAGGGAGCTCACTTGCCTTCTCAGTAATGTATTTCTCATGGTAATAAAAAAAATAATAGAGGTGAGCTGCCCTGAGAGTCTATTTGCAGATAGGAGTACTTCTTGTCATATGTCTGCCTTGTCCCAACTTCAGTGAATTTTTTGTATATAATTTATGATTATTTTATTTATTTTTTTTTATTTTTTTTTCAACGTTTTTTATTTATTTTTGGGACAGAGAGAGACAGAGCATGAACAGGGGAGGGGCAGAGAGAGAGGGAGACAAAGAATCGGAAACAGGCTCCAGGCTCCGAGCCATCAGCCCAGAGCCTGATGCGGGGCTCGAACTCACGGACCGCGAGATCGTGACCTGGCTGAAGCCGGACGCTTAACCGACTGCGCCACCCAGGCGCCCCAATTTATGATTATTTTAATCTATGCATCAACATATGCATTTTATTTTAGCATATGCATTTAAAAAAACAGTTCCTTCTTGATAATGTTTATGCCCAATAAATACTTTTAGAGATATATTTGGACTCTTTCATTTGTGACATGGCTTTTTTCTTCCATGTTGTTCCTTTTAGCCTTTTCTGAAATTCTCTCTCCCATACCAGTTTACTTATATTCTCTCTAGAGTTTATTCCTATTTTTTACCTTCTTCTCTAGCCAGATGACTGTGTAATAAGAGGCTGATGTGGAGTAGCCTCACTTACTTGTAATTACATAGATATTAACTACAGTGTGCTGGTGATTGACCTGTTGATGCATTATTGTTTTATATTTGACAATTACATTTTTCAGCATAGGAACATACAAAGAATGACCAGTGGGTCTACTGTAACCTCTTTTACATTCACATTTTTGTGTAAGCAATACAAACTTAAATTTTTTTTTTTAATTTTGAATATTTTTAGATTTAACAAAGATAATACAAAATTCCTCTATTACCCCTCACCCGTTTTTTACATTTGTCCAAGTCTTAAGAAACCAGCTTTGGTGCAGTACTATAAACTCCACACTTTATTTACTTGTTTTTCCATTAATGTCCTTTTCTGTTCCAGGATCGAATTCAGAATACCACATTACATTCAGACAAATGGTTTTAAAAGTGAAAATGCTTCAGCTAGAATTATAAGCTAATTAATTCTTTATGTGATAAGTACATAATGACTGGAAGAGTTACTGAATGTTGCTTTCCTTTTCCTATTGCTGGTTTCTGTAGTTGGGATATAGATGTATAATGAGTTACTGAAAATCAAGAGATTCTTTCAAATTTTTACAGAAAATAATGTTGAGTTTCCATGAAGAGCAGGAAGTGTTGCCAGAAACTTTCCTTGCCAACTTCCCTTCTCTGATAAAGATGGATATTCATAAAAAAGTAACTGACCCGAGTGTAGCCAAAAGCATGATGGCTTGCCTCCTGTCTTCACTGAAGGCTAATGGTGAGTACATATTTGTGTAGTTGCTGGTGTTTGGGCTAGGTGGAGACAGGATAGAAAGAAATGAATTACAGTGAACTCGCATTCCCTTCCCCACCATGTATGGTTTGGCTTCTGAATAGTGGTGTAAGAATTGCATGTATATTAATCATTGGAAAATGTTGATCTTTTATATTATGAATGCTTATTTTGAGCCCCATTTAAATGAGAAGTGAATACATGAGGTTAAATTTATTTTGCCAGGAGACTCACTGTGATAATTGGAAATTAAATGAACCCTCAAAAGAAGCTTCATTTAGGAATACACAGTTGATGGGCTCCTGGGTGGCTCTGTCAGTTAAGCGTCCAACTCTTGATCTCAGCTCAGGTCTTGATCCTAGGATTGTGAATTCAAGCCCAGTGCTGGGCTCCACGCTGGGTATGAAGCCTACTTTAAAAAAAAAAAAAAAAAAAAGAATGCAGAGTTGCCTTTTTTTAAGTTTATTTTGAGAGAGCATACAAGTGAGCGGGTTAGGGGGAGAGAGAGAGACAGAGACAGAGACAGAGGATCCCAAGCAGGCTCCGTACTCTCAGTGTGGAGGCCGACCTGGGGCTGTATGTCAAAAACTGAGATTATCACCTGAGCTGAAATAGAGTTGGACGCTTCACCGACTAAGCCACACAGGTGCCCCAAGTTGACAAATTGTTTTGAGTGTTCTCTAAACTCAGCCTACAGAAATAATTTTGCTTTATATTCGTGGTATGAAAATTTTTTCTGTAAATGTCTAGGTAATAAATATACTCCAGTGGCCACATACAGATTTTAATTACATATTCTTTTTTAAATTAAGTTCCATACATTAATTTTTTTTGAAAAAAATTTTTAATGTTTATTTCTTAGAGAGTCAGAGTGAGGGGGGGAGGGGCGCGGGGGGGGGGGCGGTGTGAGACACAGAATCCAAAGCAGGCTCCAGGCTCTGAGGTATCAGCACAGACCCCCATGCGGGGCTCGAACCCACGAACTGTGAGATCGTGACCTGAGCCGAAGTCAGACACTCAGCTGACTGAGCCACCCAGGTGCCCCCCACCATACACTAATTTTTTTTAATGTTTATTTATTTAGAGGGAGAGTGTAAGCATGGGGGTGGGGCAGAGAGAGAGGGAGAGAGAATCCAAAGCAGTGTCCGTGTTGTCAGCACAGAGCTTGACTCAGGGCTTGAACTCAGAAACAGATCATGACCTGAGCCCAGATCAAGAGCCAGATGCTCAACTGACTGAGTCACCCAGGTGCTCCTAATTTATTTTTTTTAAGGTAAGCTCTATGCCCATTGTGGGGCTTAAACTAAGGACCCTAAGATCAAGAGTCGCATGCTGTACGTAGTGAGCCAACCAGTTGCTCCTACATACTCTTTTTTTTTTTTTTACACAGCCTTTAAAAAATGTAAAAAACTGGGGCGCCTGGGTGGCTCAGTCGGTTAAGCGGCCGACTTCGGCTCAGGTCATGATCTCGCGGTCTGTGAGTTCGAGCCCCGCGTCAGGCTCTGTGCTGACCGCTCAGAGCCTGGAGCCTGTTTCGGATTCTGTGTCTCCCTCTCTCTCTGACCCTCCCCCGTTCATGCTCTCTCTCTCTGTCTCAAAAATAAATAAATGTTAAAAAAAAAATTAAAAAAAAAAATGTAAAAAACTATTTTTAGCCCTTGGACAATACAAAAATGGGCAGCTTGTTTGAGACCTCTTTAGAGGGTTGTTGTTACTTGGGAGTGCACTTAACTGTTACATCTTTGTATCATTTGAGTCAGTGGTATCCCTCTTGTGGAATAATTTAAACAACTCTTTGAAGATAGTATAATTCTTAGTGTTGTGCTTAGAACTGAATCATGCAGGTATAGGAGGTATGTCTTAGAATGTACAACATATTCTGGTTCTATTGGCTTGTGACGTAAACTGGAATGGCCTTTGCCCTGTGGGCTCTTCAAAGGTACTTTGTATTAAAACATTAAACAGAGGTATTTTTTGCATTGAAGTTTCTTACATCCTCTTCCCCAAAAGATTTTCTGGGGAAGAGTTTCACTGAATTTTTTTTTATTTGCCAGTAATATTTTATTTTTATTATTATTATTATTTTATTATTTATTATAATACTTATTTTTTATTTTTTTAATTTAATTTTTTTATTTTTTAAAATTTACATCCAAATTAGGTAGCATATAGTGAAACAATGATTTCAGGAGTAGATACCCATTTAGCCCATCCCCCCTCCCACAACACCTCCAGTTTCCCTAAGTTTGTTCTCCATATTTATGAGTCTCTTTTGTTTTGTCCCTCTCCCTGTTTTTATATTATTTTTGTTTCCCTTCCCTTATGTTCATCTGTTTTGTCTCTTAAAGTCCTCATAATGAGTGAAGTCATACGGTTTTTGTCTTTCTCTGACTGGCTAATTTCACTTAGCATAATATCCTCCAGTTCCATCCACGTAGTTGCAAATGGTTTCACTGGATTTTTTTAATGGAGGTATTTTTGAGAATTAAGAACTGTATATGTTTAAGGTGTACAGTTTGATGATTTGAAATACATTGTAATTACCACATTCAAGCTAGTTAACATATCTGTCATTTAAGATAGTTGCCGCTGCAGTATTCAGTATTGATGAATACTAATATTCATTGAATATTCATATGAATTTTAAAAATTGTGGTATGAAATTTAGGGACTGGTATAGATAAGCTCCTACTGTCACCTATTTGAAATATATTAAAGATTCATGACAACTCCTATCCATAATTCCAGTTGACATTTACATTTTGAATATTTGTTTTATTTCTAGGCTCCCGGGGGGCTTTCTGTGAAGTGAGACCAGATGATAAAAGAATTCTGGAATTTTACAGCAAGTTAGGCTGTTTTGAAATTGCAAAAATGGAAGGATTTCCAAAGGATGTGGTTATACTTGGTCGGAGCCTGTGAAATTTGTTGGCACTATGAACTGTCGGAAAGTCTCTGAACTTCACTTGGTTGGTGGTGGTTGGGGTCTTCATACAGTTCAGCCTCTGGAATGGCAAAATTAATCAGCCAATTGGGATTGGAAACGAAGACTATGTAAAACTCACCCATCACACTTTGAGATTACTCACTGGTTGGAAGGTTGTATTGATGCAAATCCTGTCTGAAACAGATGTGGGCCTCCTTTGTGGGTCTTGTGTTAGGTGCCAAGACCTCTTACATGGGCTTATAGGGAGGGGGTCTTCAATAAATGTAGTCAGCACTGTGTTCTGCATCCAGCGTGGTTGCATTTCTCACCTAAGAGTAATTAGAATCATTTGTCATCCTCCTTGATTTATTGGATGAAAAGTGTCTTTCATTCTTCGGAGACATGGCAGAGATGAGAAAGATTTAGTGGGTTTCAGAGGCTTCAGGGTAGAGATTCCAAGTGGGATGGTTGTGGCATAGTTTAAGCTGAGTAAATGATTTTAATTTGGGGCAGTTTTTCTGCTCTTTGTAAAGCCATGGCCAGTTGTCTCTTGTAGTGACCATTGGTTCAGGCATGTTGTGCTTTGTAGGGACAAATGTGCATTTGTTTGTGGCAAAAGCCTAAAAATGGCAGACTTGTAAATTTTTTTGTATATAAACTAGCTGTAACCTGAGTATCCTTTGTGTTCACTGTTTTTGTAATTTTTTTCCTTTTGAAAATGAAAGGGTATGTGGTTCAGGATGGCACTTTGAATAATGTAAATCAGTGGAAGATGGATTTTCTTTACTTTTGTCTTTTTTTTTTTTTTTTTTAAAGAAGTTTTATTGTTTTTAAAGTGCCTCCCACCTAGGGCTAGGCCATGACCACTTTGGGTATGAGAGTCTAATTTCATGGGACTCAGTCTTGCAAAGTGCAGTCACTTCTGGAAATTAACCTCAATGCAGGTCAGCATGTGAAATGTTAGTTTTGACATCATGTAGGGTTCAGGGACTTACTGGTCCCATTTGCCCGGAGATCAGTTGTCCTTTAATTTCAAGATCTGTTACAACTGGTTTTATTAAATCAGAGTCTTTAATTGCATGTTTGTATCTAATTTTTTTAAAAAAATGAGCACACTTTAACCAATGACTTAAGGTTACCCTTTTCTTTTTCCTTTAACCAGATTCTGAAAGCTCCATGTATTTTAATTTAGATTTGGTGTTTTTAGGGGTTCTGAGCATGAGGTTAACAGGTAATCTCTGCAGGATTCATTTTTTTCATCATGGATTCCTAACAGTATTTTGTTACCTTGCTTCCCTGCAGTTTTGTTATCAGCTGTTTTACTTTGAGCTGAGGTGGGAGGGGCAAGGAAAAGGCATTTTCCTTCAGGAAGAAATTCCATCAGTTTGGGCTTTGAATCTTAAAGCATCGTGCCTAATGGTACCTAGTGACTTTCAACCAGGGCCTGTGAGTGGGCACTGAGTTGGTAAGATGAATGGAGAGGAGGAAGGAGGCCTCTTTATTTTCAGGGTAGAAACCTTTAACTGATAGAAGACCTAAGAAGGCTAAGGGGGAAGGGAAGAGCTCTACAAGATGCTGTTTAAAACAGTTTAAGGTCACTTGGTTTTCTCTCTAAGTACATTTTGTACTCTAGTGGACAATTCTAGCATTTATTTGGAGGATTTCAGTGTCAATCTATGGAATCAGGATTTTTAGCAAGTTTGCTTGTGGTTTTATCTTGGCTTATAATAATCATTTTGGCTGGTCTGGTCACAGATGCTAACCATGAAACAGATGTCCAGGCCTGTACCTTCATCATTCTAGGATGGTAAAGTGCTATGCTCTCTTCTATGGTTATGAATATTTATTAAGGTTGGAATGACATTTCATTGATTGTTCAGATCACAGCTCAGTTCCTGTAGAAAACGAACTGTAAAACTATCTGAAGACCATGCAAGAGGCAAAATAAAACTTGAAGTGAAATGTGTGTGGTGGTGTACTGTGTAAACCTACTTCCTGTTTCTGCTCTGTACCTTTTCTCATGCCTTTCATGTCTCACAAGCATCTTCCATAGCCGTTCACGTTGGGGGATGCACCTTCCTATTCCTATCTCCAATAAAAGACTTCCTTCCAGATTTTCTTCATGGCAAGGTAAAAAAGGAAGACTAGTTCTTGGCCAAGCCACCCTCCTCCCACGGTTATATCCTGGGTGGGAGTTAGGGCCGCCAGTTTGAATGCGTTCCCTCCTATCTAGTAGGATAAGGAACACACTTTGCCTGATTGGCCAAAAGGTGAGAGGTGGGGGTGGGGGAGTTGCCCAAATTATGGGACATACTACTCTTAAGGTGGAAGGGTGTTCGGGCTGCAATTATAAGCTTCAAAGTACGTTTGCCAGAAGTAGCCGCTAGCTGCACATTGAAGCTAACATCCTTTCCTAGCAAGCGCCAGCCTCCAGCCAGCATATTAAGCTCAATAAAGAGAAGCCTTCTAGATAGTGAACTTCTCTGGTCGTTAACAGCAGGAAGCATAGACGCATATTGGGAAGAGGACCGAGTGGTTCCATGGTTCCAGTAGAAAATAAACCCATGGGCAAAAAGTCTTCCTTCAGGAGCCTCGGCTCTCTTGGAGGAAAGGCAAGGCAAGTAGCGTATTTCCTTTGCTTTTATGAGGAAAACGCTGCCTTGAAACTCGCCTTTACTAGGGGAGTTGGAAAGGTTTCCGTTTTTGTATCTATTCTCCCTTTGACGAAAACTTGCCCTGGATTGGGGGAGTGGAGACAGAAGAGGGTGCGAGGAGCTAGAGAAAATGGAGGCAGGAGCCGCCCTCAGAGAGCCGTGGTCCTGGAAGTGCGGAAGGACATTAACATTAAGAAATCCATGCTTCTCTGACCCTTCCATGCAGTCCCGACACACAGGTTTGACCAGAGGCCTCCGGCCCCCGGGGGAGAAAGCCCTAGGTCTGGTCGCGCCTCGTCCCTCCTTTCTCAAGTGCCAGCGGCTCCTTTAATGGGCGGGGCCGGAACACGCTGCGAGTCCCTCGCTTTAGACGTGTCGGGGGCGGAGCTTCCAGATGGCCCTAGCAGCATGGCCGCCGGCGCCGCCGCCGCTTTAGCGTTCCTGAGTCAGGAGAGCCGAGCCCGGGCCGGGGGGGGTCGGGGGTCTGCGGGTCCCGGCTCCGGTCACTATGGACAGTTTTTTCTTCGGTATTGAGGAAAGGAGGGGATGAGGGTGGTGCTAGGGCGGTCAGGGGCAGAACAGGAATGCAGATGAGTACACGACGTGGGTTGAGGCGGAGGGGGCCCCCGTGCACGGCAGACCAAGCGGGAGGGGGTGGCGCGACCGCTGTCCCAGATGTGCCGGGCGGAGCCCAGGACAGAGCGCCCCTGGTGTTCCTGAGAAGTGGGTGCGTAAATGGCCGGTCGCACCATGGCTGCACGTGACAGAGGTTTGGTGGAACGCCCCCCACGCACACTCAGGCACGTTCACACTGTTCCCTCTTCCAGGCTGTGAGCTCTCCGGCCACACCCGCTCTTTCACCTTCAAGGTAGAGGAAGAGGATGAATCGGAGCATGTGCTGGCGTTGACCATGGTGAGGCGCGGGGAAAGGTGGTGGTGGTGAATCGCTGGACCTGAGCAGGCAACTCGGGGGGCCTCCAACAGCCCCCCCCCCCCAATCCCTTTACTGGGAGTTCCCTCCTCTGCCCAACTCCCACATGGGCAGCTTTCCTGGCTGAGTGATCCAGGGACCACTGGGGTGGGGCAAATTATAGGGTCGATGCCTCCACAAGGATTGTGGTGTCAGTCCTTGCTTGGGGAGACCCCAGGGTTCTGGGTACTCTTCCAGCTCTGCCTCACCGAGGGGGCCAAAGATGAGTGTAATGTGGTAGAAGTCGTGGCCAGGAATCATGACCATCAGGAGATTGCAGTCCCTGTGGCCAATCTCAAGTTGTCCTGCCAACCCATGGTGAGTTCTCAGGCATATGTTGAGGTGGTGGTGGCGGTGCTGGTGGTGGTGGTGGTAGTGATAGTGGTGGTTGTTAGGAATTGAGGACCCAAGGACACAAGATGGGATGGGCCAGGCCTTCATCCTTGTCTTTCTTCCAGCTCAGTTTGGATGACTTCCAGCTCCAGCCACCTGTAACCTTCCGCCTGAAGTCAGGTTCTGGCCCTGTGCGCATCACTGGGAGGCACCAGATTGGTGAGAGTCTTCTCCTTTGTCTAGTGGGTTCTGCCATCGAGTTTCTCTTCCCACCGCCGCCCTCTACACTCCTGCCCCATCCTATCCTTATCTCCTAGTGGAGCTTCCATACAGACTATGTGTGATGTATCCTCCACTTTTTGTCCTACTTAAGCCCACCTCCTGCATGAAACCTGTCTCAGCTTCTCCACCTGCACCAATGTGGTCTTCTTTGGCTCTTTGTCATCTCTCATTTAGTATCTGAGGTTCTTCCCACCTAGACCATAAGCTCTGGGAGATCAGGATCCCTGGCACCACAGGGCATGAATAAATGACATGTGGTATGAAGGGGGTCTGGCTTTAACCTCCTCCTCTTTTACTGCTTATGTATCCACCAGTTACTATAAGCGATGACGTTTCTGAGGAAGAAGAGAGTGAAGAAGGGAGTGAGGAGGAGGAAGCTGAGTTGTGCCCCATCCTACCTGCCAAGAAGCAGAGGGGCAGGCCCTAGCCTTGGTGAGTGGGGAGAGGGGTGTCCAGCAAGGTCTGGGATCGGGCAGGAGGAGCACGTGAACACGGCCTTGATGCTGACCCCTTGTTTGCTCTCCCTCAGGTCAGCTAGCTGCCTGCTACGTGTGCCATGCACTATGTTCCTGTACAAGTTTCAAGAAATTTAAATGTGTCTTCTCCGTTGAAGAGGAGGGATGGATGGGTGGGTGGGTGGGGTCTTGGGCCGGTGCTTGGAGAGAGGGTGGTCCTATTCTTCATAAGGGCCCTGGTGTTTCTCTAATCTTATGCCATATCTGGGGCTTCCCTTTTCTCCAGGAGTGGGAGGAACTCTGAACTTCTCTCCTGACCCTCTCTCCCCACTTGCCTGTGAGATTGGAGGTCAGCATCTGAAGCTCAGGACTACACATTTTTAATACTTTTTACATTTTTGGATAAAGGCTGTAATAAAGTGATGTGGAGGTTTTTTTGCAACTCATTTGTGTGGCTTCTTTACCTGCTGGGTTGGCATTCCCCTAGGGGCCACCAGGTGGCACTGTGGCAGCACCGAGGGTGGCCCTGGGCCTGGGGAGGGTGAGGAAATGTGGGATCCTGCTATCCCTAGGACCCCAGCGGCCAGGCAAGGCCTGGGCCCCAACTGCCTTACTAAAAGAGGACCTCCCAACACCATGCCCATTCTCAGTCCCTACAGGTGGGGGAGGGCCATCCCAGGAGGTTATCAGCATCCAAACAAGGGGCCTGGGCCTCTGTCAGCACTCAGGCTGATGGGCAGGGGGCAGATAAAGGGGCTTAAGCAGTCCAAGGAATGTGCATCCCTAGCCCCATGAGGGGGCTCAGGCCCTGAGAGGGCCTGTGAGGGGAAAGGCAGAGGCTAGTCTTTGCTCCTCCTTCCAGTCTTGCAGGCTGTCTCTGAGCTGGTCTGGGCCCTTAGAAACCTGATTCCAGGGGCCAGATGGAGGGGACTGGCCAGATTGGGTGACAGGGAAACCAGAATCCGGGTGGCCTGGCATATGGGGGCAGAGAGGGTCCCCTGGGATTCAACCTCCTGGACTAAGGGGTTCCTGACCCCCAGCACACCGCCTGGTGTGGGGAATCTCTGGTGCCTGTAATCAGGTGTTCTGGGGTGTGGGTGCTGCTATGCCAGGAAGAGAAAGGGAAGTACCTGGTGTGAGCATTAGTGTGTATGTGACCAACTCTGAGGTCAGCAGTTCAGCAGCTGTGTTGATGTGGGAGGGGGGCAGTATTTCAATGTCCCACAAACAAACAAACAAACAAACAAAAGGTTAACTCCTGAGACAGCCTGGGGCCAGACATGCTGAGGATGGACAGAGTACAGTGCCTGGTGGGATGGTGGGGCCAGGCCCACTCCCTCCCACACTGGCTGCTGGGCAAATGAGTGAACAAGTGGGAGGGATCTCTAGATAACCCGAAGGGGCTGGTATTGGGGCAGGTAAGGTAAACTTGGGAGAGAGTGTCCCACAACACGGAAAAGCATCCCTGCTTCAACACATCCTTGGAGTAGGTTTCCCCACCCCTCCTGGTGAGAAGCTGAGGTTCAAGCTCTAACCTCCCTTTTTCTTCAAGTTAAGGATAAAAGAAGATGATTTCTCTCTGGGTTGCAGTGGTCAGGGTCGTAGGCCCCTTTCTCCTCTCCAGGATGACTGAGGTGCTTCCATCAGGAACCAGGGTAGCCTGGTGGGGGAAGTCAGGCTCGAGACCATTCACCTTTCTGTGGTCGTGAGGGAGGGGGAATGCAGCTGGCGCCCTCTGGTGGGCGAGGTTGAAACCACCTGTGGCCGTGCGGCTCCCCACGCCGCCTCGCAGGGGGCTAGGTGAGTGGTCTGGGCCGCCTAAGTTTAGGCAGAAAGCGAGGAGTAAGTCACTGAGGCTGACTTCACTCGTTCTTTGACTGATTCGCTAGAAGAGGTCTTGTTAGAGCCCTTCCCTTCCTCCTCTCGCCTATAACCTCCAGAGTCCTCAGCATGTGCTTGGTTGGAGACTCAGGAGACTGGCTGAGCGCAGAGAAGTCATCTCTGGGGGAAGCCTCCCCAGTCAACCCCTCTACCCCCTGCGCGTGGCCCTGTCCCGATATTTACCCCCTGCGAAGCTAGTGAGCGCTGATTGTAAGCCTTGACTGTTTCCTGCGTGGGTCTCCCTGCAGCCCAGGCCGGCGCCTAGCACGCTCCTGCCCGCAGTGGGGACCCAATCCACAGCTTCCCCTTCTTCCAGGAGTTTCCTGGCCCAAAAGGGCGCCCCGCGGACAGAGCTGGGGATTGTTTTTTCTCCCTCCCCGCTCCCGCCTCTCCTCAATGCCCCTTCTGCCAGCTCAGCGCACAGTAGGAGCACTGCCAATTCACTTTGGCCTCGGAGCGCCGAGGGATGAAGGCGTACCTCCGCGGTTTGCAGACCACTGGAGGATGGGCAGCCTTGTTATTTGGGGTGCGAGGGGAGACGACTCCCTGGCGGGGTCCGAAGTGCTTAACGCAGTCTCCGCGATTTGCATTTGAACAGTCGGTGGAGAGTCTGCGGCGCTTTGAACGCCGGGCGCAGGAGGCGCGAGTAGGAGCAAACTTCAATCCAGGCAGCCCGCGCCGGCTGGTGTGGATTTGAGGGGCCCAGGGTGGGCCTGGGGCGAGGGATGCGTTTGGAAAGAGGCTGAAGGTGTGTGTTTGGGTCCCCGCGAGGGCGTGTTTGCGGAGAGGGGCTGTTTGTGTTGGCAAGGAGTGTGTGTTTGTGTTTGCAGGAGGCGAGGGTGTGTGTGTGTGTGTGTGTGTGTGTGTATGTTTGTGTTTGCGGAGTGTGGGGGCGGCCAGGAAAGGTGGCCCGGCTGTCACTCAGCGATCAGGTTGACAGGCGCTCCCTCATCAGGGCCAAGGAGCTCTGATTGCAGATTCGAGGAAACAAAATAGCAATTGTAATTACGGGGCTTTGATAAGATAAAGGAAGGAGCGAGCTGGCCGGGAAGCGAGCAAGCGAGTGAGGGAGGGACAGAGTGGCCTGCTGGGGCCCCGGCAGAATATTTGCATCTGTCACTCAAAGGGCTGATGGAGCAGTACCTGGCACCCAATGTGAAGGTGTCCCCATCTGCCCCCCTTCCCACCCCTGCCCCAAGCCATAGACTTTTGGGGAGATGCGAAGAATCTCCCAAACTGATGAGCGTTCTAGTTTGGGAGAAAGTTGTCCAAATGCAAAGGAATTCTTTCCTGTAGAGAGGCCCCTTGATAGAGGTTAAAGTGTAGTACTAAAACCTTGACCTCCCACTTTGAGGTCCTAGGATGCCCATCTCCTCTGGGGGAGGGAGGAGGGTGAGCTAAGATCATTGAAGTTCAGCTCAAGGCCTTCAGAACCTTCTGGGAGCCCCAGAACCAGAGTTGGATCCTGAGTCAGATACTCTGGCCTCTATCCAGAGAAGGGCAGGTGCCCAGAGTGACTCTGGTTGTGGCCCCAAGACTGTGCACACTAAGGGTGGGCTGGACTGCCATGACCCCTGCCTGAGTGCTGCTCCATGCTGTTTTCATCAGACTATTTTCAGAGGGCTGGGTCCCTGGTAGGGAGAAGGCCCTTCCCACCCTCTGCTCTCCATCTCTCCATTCACTTGTTCATTCATGCGTGTGCTCACGCACGCACACACACACCCCATTTTCAAGGGCCTACTGTGTGCAGGGCATGAAGTTAAAATGGTGAGCATCCTGCCTGTTTGAAGCAGTGCATCTGGGGAGGTAGACATTCAGCAAGTGGCCTGCAGGGCTCTAAGGCAGAAGAGCATAGTAAGGAAAAGGGCTGGTTTTGGCTGTGGGCACTGGAGCCCGCCTCACCTGTCTCCCTTCTAATGGGCTCACCTCTTAGTTGAGAGGAGACAGTGCCAGTCCAGCCTTTAGCAAAGACAAGTGCTCAATAAATAGTGGTGATTATAATCTGTTGGGGGGGGGGCGGGTAGTGGGGAGAGAAAAGCAAGTCTTCCTGGGGAAGCCACTCATGAGCTGAGGTCTAAATGCTCGGCCAGTTTCTTCATTATTCATTCATCAAATACCAACTGCAGAACAACCTTGCCCAGCTCTGTGCCATGAGCTGCAAGTTCTGGTCTAAAAGACATGATCCTTGTCTGGAGGTCTGTGTGTGCAAGAACTGGCAGAGTGAGCAGACTCCTGGAGGTGGGTAACACGTAGGCTCAAGGAGTCTCCTTCTCTGAGGGAGGATGAGGTCTTGGGACAAGTACTCTGTTTTCCTATCTATGCATTGCTCAGTGTTATTATGGCTGGGAAGTGGGAAAAGGTGGGGCACAGGGACAGGTGGGGCACAGAGAAAGGGGAGGTAGGTAGAACTTGGCTGTGCTGCGTACTGCTTCTGGCCTAATGGCTTCCTGGCACCGCCCCAACCCCTCCAGTCCAACCCCAAGGACATAAGGTGGGGGCAGTGGGGCAGGGGAGGTCATAGGTGGATGCAGCAGCTGTGTAGGGCATCAGTGGTTCCACCTGCTCCTCAGAAGTATCTGTCCCAGGGCATCTCTGCCCACCCAAGCTGCTCCTAAGGAAGCACCATGGCTCAGGGGTTCCAGAAGCCCCTTGGGGGAAGCAATGAGGGGCTGGGAGAGGCTTAGACAAGTCCCTACCTCCTTTGGTTTCCCCTCTCCCTGCACCGAGCCCCTCACATTTGACACAAAACACCAGTCCATGTCTAGTACACAGTAGGTGTGTAAATGCCTAAGTGCACAAATAATGAGACCTTGAGAGGGAAAGGCGAGGCGGCCTGGATCTAAGTCTCTTCCCCAGGAAAAGCTGGGGACAGAAGTTATTTTTGCCCCCCTCCGCCTGCGGCTCTGGGAGAGCAGCAGCAACTATGGGTCCTTCCAGGGATCTCTGGGCTCCTCTCCCACGTAGGTGGCTACTTCAGGCTAGTGTATGTGGGACGGAGGCAGGGGTGATGGTGATAATGGGGGAGGGGACTCTTCTCGCTCTCAGGGTCTTCTTGGAGACCGGACGAGACAGGAGAGACCAGAAACCGGCAGGAAGGGTTACTCAGCAGAAAGCTGGTGGGGAGGTCGGGTCGCCGTCGCACACGCACGCACTACCCGAGAGCCGAGCGCACAGCCATTCACTCCCACGTCAGAGGCCACTTCCAGGGGGCACACGTGGCCGAAGCACACAGTAGGTGGCTCGGAGACCTGCCGCCTAGACTGAGGCGTAAAGCCAACGGGGCTCACCGTGGAGACCCGGCACTTTCCCACCCCGGCGCACCCCGCGGTCCGGGAAACCCCAGCCCGAGGCGTCCCCCATCCCCACGGGTCCAGACCCCGAGAGCGCGCGAGGGGGTCAGGCCCGGGATGGGGGGAGGCGCCCCCCGCCGGCCGCCCCCGCCCCTCCCGCGGTCCCCAGACCCCTCCCCTAGCCCAGACCCCCAATCCCAGACCCGCCGGCCGCCCCGCCCCGGTCCGCCCCGCCCCCGCCCCGGGCTGCGTCCGGGCCCCAGCTCCCAGCCGGGGGCTGCGGGCTCCGGCCGCCCGCCCCGCGCTCCCCCCTCGCGCCCGGTGCGGCGCCCCCCGCCCTCACCCCTCCCCCTCCCTTCCCACCTACCCACCCACCCTGCCGGCCCGTTACCCTCCCGCCCGCTCCGGCTCCTGAGCAGCCAGCGGCCACCGGCTCCGGCAGCGGCGGCAGAGCGACTCGGCGCGGCACGGCGTGGCGCGGCGAGCTCGACATTCCACGGGACCCGCAGAGCCGCGGCCGGACCGCCGCCCGCCTCCCGCGCCCCAGCCTTGGTCGGCCGCCGCCGCCCTCGGCTCGTCCCTCGCGGCCGCCCGCGGGCCGGCGTGATCCCGCCGGGGCTCTCGGTGCTCCCCGGGCCGCGCGCCATGGGCAGCCCCCGCTCGGCGCTGAGCTGCCTGTGAGTACGGCCGCCGCCCCCGCGTCCCCGCCCGGCCCGCGCCGCCGCGCCCTCTCCGCTCACCCCGCGCCCTCTCTCTCTCCCGCCCGCTTTTGTCTCCCACAGGCTGTTGCACTTGCTGGTTCTCTGCCTCCAAGCCCAGGTAAGGCGCACTGCGCGGCGGCGGGGCCCGGGCGGGCCGGCGGGGGCCGCCGATTGGCAAGTTCGGGCAGGGGCCCTTGGACCGAGCCTGCGGCCAGCGCTGCAGGGCTGGAAGGAACCTTAGAAACCCAGCCCCGAACTTCCCCGAGGAGGGAGCTAGGGAACAGAGAGGGAGCGCCCTGCCTCAGGTCACACAGCTAGTGTGCAGTGAGACTCGAACGCAAGGTTTCGGAGTCCAGCGCCGTCTCCGGTGCATTCTAGCCAGGTTGGGGTGGATGGGGGAACTCTAGGGCCAGCCACACCTGGCTGCCGAGTAAGGGGGGAGCTGGGGCCCGGGAGCGTTCGTTGTCAGAAGTCCCGGTGACTGCCGCAGGGACTCTTCCGCGGCTCTCTGGGGACACTTGCGGCGGGTCTGGCCGAAAGATCAGGTGCCTAGGCTCTCTGCGCTCTCAACATTTGCTCCGTAAATTTGTCTTTATAAATGTCAGGGGTCGGGCAGCGCTGCCTCCCTACTTACAAGCGCCCTGCTTTTCTAGGAAGGCGGGGTGGGGGGGGGGCGGGGGGAGAGGGGCTGCGCTGGGCAGGGAGCTTGCTTCCCTGTGCGGAGCTGGCCGGGAGTCCCAGGGTGTTTCCCAACAGGTAGGTCCAGATCGTTCAGGACTCGTCGGTGTTAGGCTGAGGCTGCCCGATTTTCCTGGGTGGGGTGTCGTGGCCTGAGCTGGCATGTTGGGGGGATCCCCCAGCCCCTGCCGGCTGCCTGGGGCAGTGGAGGGGCGTGCAGGGCGATGGGGGCCACTTGGGCCCCTGGGCAGAGTAGCATTATAATGGCGTGTTGTGTATTTTTCAATTTCCTAAAGGTAACTGTTCAGTCCTCACCTAATTTTACACAGCATGTGAGGGAGCAGAGCCTGGTGACGGATCAGCTCAGCCGCCGCCTTATCCGGACCTACCAGCTCTACAGCCGCACCAGCGGGAAGCACGTGCAGGTCCTGGCCAACAAGCGCATCAACGCCATGGCAGAGGACGGGGACCCCTTCGGTAAGGCGACCGGCACTGGGCAGGGTAAAGGTAGCTTGTAGAACATACGCCCCCTTTCCCTGGCTGGCCTGCTGTGACTGGACCTGCCAGCCCCATCTGCACGGGCAGGAGGCTTGTAGGCTCCCCAGCTCAGAAGGGAAGGAGTTAAGGCCAAAAAAAAAAAAAAAAAAAAAAAAAAAAGCATCTTGGGGTCAGCTGGAGAAAAGAGGGCCAGCGAAGGGACCTCCGGGAGTACTTGGCCCACAGGTGCCCCTTCCCTGCCCAGCAGATGAATGAATCCAGGAGTCTCCCTTTCCACCTCCTCCATTCACACACCCCTCCCCAGCTGCAGGTGGAGGCAGAGGGTTCAGCGGGAGGGGGCCTCAGGTTTAAGGGAAGCTCTTGAAAGAGGATATGTCGCCAGGGCCCACAAAAGGAGAGAGTTGGGAAAGAGAAGGGAGCAAAATCCCCCCAAAACTTCCAACTTGGAGGGGGTATGCCATGAACCTTTAAATATTTTGATCAGAAGGGCCAATGGCACATGGGGACTAGGCTTGGGAAGGGGCCCTCTCCACTCCACTGACCCAGGAACCCAGGTGGTGGTCAGAGCTGGGCTCCGGGCTGTCCGTGCGGTGGTGAGTCCAGGGAGCTACTGCGGGTCAGAGAGACTGAGGACTGATTGATTTCTAAAACATTCAATATTCCTGCCTTGAAACAAGGCCAATTTCTAGAGTGCTGGATGTACCAAGAGAAAAGCAAGCCCTCTGGGCGGCTGGTGTTGTTTTTAGAGAGCGATTATTGTGAGTTTAAAAACCTTTAAATAATGACCAAGTTAAACAAGCATGAAAGGAGAGGGGAAGACTCTATTAAAATGTAATAAAAAGGTGAGGCATTTTAAGAGCTAAGAAGAAAAATGAAGAATGATATAAAACAGAAAAAGAACGAGCCTTTTTTCAGATGTGGAGTTTGAAAGGAGTTGCAAGTCTGTAAATGTTAAAAAAGAGGTTCAAGATTGTTCTCTATGAATCTCTGGAGAGACCCCCGCGTCTGGCAGAGCGATTAAAACTCTTCTTACTTTCACCTTTTTTAACATTTCCTGAATACTTTCTCCTCTTCTCGAGCCAGTTTGGGGGATCGAGTATGTCTCACTGCATTTTTTCTGCATCGACGTAGCTGACTTCCCTTCAAAGCTGGAGAAGGAGACATAATTTTCCCGGGATAAATCTGTCACTGGGGTGGAAGAATAGGTTTGAAAATGTTAAGCTTTCCAAAAGCCCGGTCGGGAAAGCCGCTGTAAACTTGCAGCCCCAGCTCCCCAGATCCATCCAGGAAGGGGAGTGGGGGCTCTCCATGGTGGGGGTGGGGGGCGGCCTGCCCGGTGGCCGAGCTCCCCCGCTGCGCTGGCAGGGCCAGCCTGCCGTCCCTTTGTCCCTCTGTCCCTCCGAACTGGCTGCTTGCTTCTCCTCTCAGCTTCCAAGGAAAGGGAACGAATGCTTAGCTCCTCCTGGGTTTGCTCCACTGGAGCCAATGGTCCAGCATCCTTGGGTTTTGGGGACGGAAGAAGAGGCTAAGCTGGCCGTGGGTGAACTCGTCTTCAGACATCAGAAGTCTCATGCCCACTTCTGTCCTTACAAATGTAGGAAGCTTTCCAGGTTCCCTGGTCCCTGCCTGCCAGGCAGGGGTGGGAACTGGAGGGCCCAAGAGCAGAGTGGCTTAGGGTGTATGGCCAGCACAGTATGAGTCTGGGGGAGAATAGCAGAGAGGTCCTAGTTGCTTCCTTATGGGTCCCAGGAAGGAACCGAGGGATTGTTCCAACCCTGTCTGCCCCATTTGGCCAGAGTCCTCTTGCCCCTTCTCCAGCCAGTGTCCTTCCTGGCCCTTAACAGCAGCCACTCCTTGCTCTGGAAGGCAGATCAGGAGAGGGATGAGCAGACCGGCTGGGTCCAAGAGGAGGTGGGTGGGAGGGGAGGTGACAGCTGCATTTCCCTGGCTGACTTGGAGCCAGACTGGGGAGTTGGCCACTGGGTCCCCGCTCTGTGCTTATGTGAAGGGGTGGGGTAGTCACAGGCTGGGCAATGAGGGCTGCCTCACTGACCTTTAGTCAGTTTAGTTTTGAGGACAAAAAAGGTGCTGCCTTGTTAGGGCAGGCTGGGAGGCAGCTCTGGGAGTCCCAGAACTGCCTTCTCAAGCAGGGAAAATTCTGGGCTCCGCAGTAGAGAGGATAGGAGACCCAGCCTCTTCTGTCCTATCCCCAGCAGCTAAGTCAGCCCTCATTCCCTTCTTGGGGACAGCCTCAAAGGGAGGAGTTACGCAAAGAGCAGACAGGGACCAGGACTTCTGTGGCAAGTTGGCTGTCTAAGGGGAGGGGGCAGGGGAAGAAGGCACAGAATTCAGCTCCCTGTCTCAGGGCTTTCCAGACGGAGAGGCAAGCATGCCTGCTTTTCTCCCCTCCTCACCCGCAGTAAGTGTTTGGTCACTGGGGTGAGAAGCCCAGCTGTGATGGAGGTTGAAAGAGAAAAGACTATTTGAGTCATTGATTTCTGGACACTGGGGCTGGGGACAGTGGTGACTGGGAAGCGTGGAGAAGAGCAGAATCCTCCCAGCTGGAGTCTGAGGTTCTGGGAGAGCAGCTGGCTATGTATGGGCCGTGTGTGTAGGGAGAGCGGTCATCTTCTCAGCAGAGCAGGGGTGGGGTGAGGGGGTCGTGAAGGCTGTGAGTTAGAACCTGAGGGGCCAGAAACAGGAGAGATGCTTTAATGTTTGGCCTCCCAGCTGATGTCACTGTTGTACCCCCACAAGTTTGCAGTGATATGTGAGGCATGGACACATAATATTTTGACTTTGAAGGATCCCCCGAGATCTTTGATTAGAGTGGAGCTCTAGTCATGAAGCCTTGACATAAAAGTCAATATCTGGTTTTAAAAGAGAGTCTTTTCAGTTTGATGGCCCCAAGATCTCTCTGCAGAACCGTTTGTACTCCATGATCTTATCCACCCCCTTATGTAAATCCAAGTGAGGGGCCTGGGGCCCAGAAAGGAGACTTGATCTTTCGCAAAGTTGCACAGCATATTGGCAGCTGGGCTGGGGCCGGAGCCCACATCTTGGGTACCTGCTCTTGGAGCAGTTGCTGGGGGGACGTGACAGGTCTATGGGTCAGCTGGGGTGACGATGTGGTACAGTGGGGGTCAGGGAGCTTCCAATAACCATCCCCCCACCTTCCCTGACAGCAAAGCTCATTGTGGAGACAGATACCTTTGGCAGCCGGGTTCGAGTCCGAGGAGCTGAGACAGGCCTCTACATCTGCATGAATAAGAAGGGGAAGCTGATTGCCAAGGTGAGGCCCCAGAAGGAAGGGAGGGCCCCCCAGGGCCTGGGGAGTAGCTGGGCTGGCAGAGCCAGATCCCAACAAGGTGGGCAGAGAGACCCAGGGCCACCTTGGGGTTACCTAATGATTGGGGTGGGGGGGAGGTGAGAGAGAAGGAAACTGCTTGAGAGATGAAAAGCTATAAAGGCAAAGGAGGAAGAAGGAAGGCTAGGGTAGGGGCTGGCGGGGGGGTTGGTAAATTCCATATATCTTTTTAACAAATCGCCAAATTGCTTTGCTATTATGTCCAATTACATGGTACCAGCATTTGGAATGTTCAGTAAGCCGCAGGCCCAGCCCCTCGGCCTAGCTCTGAAATGGCCCCATTAGTCACGGCTCTTCTCCAGCCTCGAGTTCCCTGCTTCCTGGGCTTCTGGGGATTGGGGCTCCCAGTCTCCCCGCAGGTCTCCCCTCCCCCATGGGGTGGCTGCCCTGGGGCCCCTGGGGTCCTGAGGGGCTGAGGGGGGGGGCAGCTGGGGAAACTGGTGCCAGCAGCTCGGCCAGACTGGTGGGCAGGAGGCCAGGGCAGGCAGGGTCTGGGCCCCCTCTCTGCCCCTCTGTGTTGGGGCCCAGCCCCTCCGGAGACAACCATGTGTCACTGCTGCCCAGGAGGACAGGAAGTTGCCGGGTGGGCTGAGGCTTGTGAGGGATTAGAGAGCGGGTGCCCGGGCGGGGGTGGGGCTGCAGCTCGTGCCCACCCTGCCATCTGCTGGGGTGCCCACCTGCTGTCTGGGGCCGCCTGCCCTCTGCCTCTGCTGGGGGGGAGCTCCGGCCAGAGCCCAGTAACGCCACGTCTGCCCCCTCCCCACCCCCCACCTGCAGAGCAACGGCAAGGGCAAGGATTGTGTCTTCACGGAGATCGTGCTGGAGAACAACTACACGGCCCTGCAGAACGCCAAGTACGAAGGCTGGTACATGGCCTTCACCCGCAAGGGCCGGCCGCGCAAGGGCTCCAAGACGCGGCAGCACCAGCGCGAGGTCCACTTCATGAAGCGGCTGCCCCGAGGCCACCACACCACGGAGCAGAGCCTGCGCTTCGAGTTCCTCAACTACCCGCCGTTCACGCGCAGCCTGCGCGGCAGCCAGAGGACTTGGGCCCCCGAGCCCCGGTAGGCGCCGCCGGCCCCTCCCCGCCGCCGCGCGGAGCGGCTCCTCTTGCGCGAGCACAGAGAACCTCCAGCGAGGTCTGCGCTGCTGAAGGCTGGGGAGGAGCTGGGGGAGCCCCGGGTGCTAGCTGTTGATAATTGTTTGCTGTTGGGCTTTTTGTTGTTGTTTTGTTTTGTTTTGTTTTTTAAACAAAAGAGAGGCTCTATTTTTGTATTCCACTTGGCTGTGGTGTCTGTCTTCTTAACTTTCAGGAAGGCCCGGGGCAGCGGCCTAGACTGGGATTCTGGCGGGGGTGCACCCAGAGTGGGGGGGCTTTTCTAGCCCAGCAGAGGTGCTCCTGAACCCCAGCACCTGTAGGACAAGCTGGCCAGGCGGCCAGTGACTCTACCTCACCCCTCAGGTGTGGGGAGGGAGGGGAGGGTGGGGACTTAGGGCAGGTCTTTTAAGGGTGGGTGTCAGTGGGGGGGTGGTGGTGGTGGATGTGTGTTGGTTGTTATTAAATGACTGGAATATTTATTTAACTTGGGTATTAAAAACGTGTGTTGGAGAGTAAGTCCTGCCAGTGGTCAGCTTCCACCCCCTCCCCCAGCTGCCCTGGCAGAGGAGAGATGAGGCAAATCAGGCCCCAGTTCTGACTGTAGCTTCCTTCCAGCCTGACTTAGGTCCCTCGCCCGCATCATTGTCACAGAGGTGCTCTCCGGATAGGACAGAAGCAGGGAAAGGGGCAAGAAGAGGCACTTGCTTAGCTGGTCCTGGGAGCTCTCGTACATGGACCTCCTAGCTCTTAACAGGAGTCACTACCATCACTTCCCCCGCCACCTCTGGGGCAGAAATGATGGCTCTGCTAGGACCAGAACTGCGTTCATGGATTCCGTGAGTTGTTAAAAAGTGCCTCTGTGTGTGTGCCTAGGTCTGTGTGGGAGACAGGTTGGAGATGCCAGAGCTGGCTCTTTCTGAGGAGCAGGCTCCAGAGAACGAAAGAAAAGAGCAGTTGCCAGGGCCCAAGGCGGAGGGTACGTTGGAGGGGAGACCACCAAGACTGGTGTTGACAGTCACAACGTGGAGCAAGTGTTGACTTTTGAGGATTCTGGTTCGAGAGCTGAGAGCAGAAGGTGCTGAGCTCAGGTGCTGCCAAAGGGCCCAGGGACCAGGTCGTGGGAGGAGCGCAGGCCCTGGAGAGATGGGGCCTAGGGGGAGAGGAACTGGGCCCGACCGGAGGGGAAAATTCGTGGGGGGAGAGCAGGATGCAGACTCTGGCCTGGAGGACCAGGCAGCAGCTCATAGGTCAGGAGGACTGGCCTGAGAGGGAAGACAGCTGTGGAAGGAGGAGGACCAGGCCGTGCCATGGCAGTGGCAGAGCAGGTCATGGTGCGGACACGGGGGGGTGGCCTGCAGTGGGCGGAGAGGTGTGTGCGTGTGCGTGTGTGTGTGTGGACTTGTGAGATGGGCATCATGCCACATCGAGGGAGAGTCCAAGCCCAGAGGCGGCAGGTCTCCTGAGGGCAGAGCTCACCCAGTCTTCATAACTGAGGCCTCCCATTCTGGCTGTTTCTGCTGCCTTCTTTGACAGTGCCCTTGGACTGGTCCCACGGTCCAGTCATTGGCCCAATCCAGAAGCCTCTTCCCTCTGGGCCTCTGTTCCTTGGCACTTCCGTTGGGTGGGGGGAGGGCACCCCAAGGCTTCCTAACCACGTGGGCCTCTCGGAGTTGAAGCTGCAAGTTCCAGTGCCAGGCCATCCAGGTGGACCAGGAGTTCGAGGGCCTTGGGGTAGAGAGGTTGGGGATGCCCTGGGCTCTGTCCGTGCCACCTTGTCTGGCTTGCTATGGGGGCGAGAGGCTCTGGATAGAGTAGGTGTCTTCTGGCGCATAGACACCTGGGATGTGGGGAGGGGCTCTAGACATCTCTCTTCCTGCTCCCCCAGTTCTTAGTGCCTCCTCCTCTGCTCCATCCCCTCCCCTCCCCCTTTAATTAATTCTGGGTGAGCAGCCTGGCTTTATTGTGCAAGGAACTAGGGTCTCACTGTGGGAAAAGTCACACCTTCTGAGCAGCTTCTGATGCCATGCAAATGAAGAGACCGTCCAGGAAACGCTTTCATCTGCACGGCCGCCTGTCCAGCCCCCAGCCCAGTAATTGCCCACATTTCATTTGTTTGAGAGCAATTCCTGGGGGAAGCCATAGGGTAGGAGGGAGTCTGGGGTGGGGGTGGGATGTCAGGCTCTCCCTGCCTGGGATCCTGGCCACAAAGTGGGGCCAGGCTGGGCCAAGGCTGGTCACTGGCTAGGCCAAAGCCACTCCTGAAGCCCCCAGGCTGGGGATGCCCGAGTACTCCAGGGTGTTAGGTGGAAGTGTGCCATGGTTGCTGGAGGGAGAAGAGGTGAGCTGTCCAGAGAGCCAGACCTGCCTCACAGAGAGGCGAGAGATGACCGGGGGTGGGGGATGGAGGGGTGTAGAGGTGGACAGGAGGTGGGGATATGCTCCTTGAGGCTTCCTGGGCCTTTGGGAAGGGGTTGACTTCCAGCAGGAGCCCAGGCCAGGGACCCATGGGAGTGGAGCCCAGAGTGGTGCGGCTAGGCTGGGCTGGAGCACCCACCACCTTGTTTATCTTTGCCCTGCTGCCTCCACAGAGCCCTCGCTAATGGGGTTTTACAGCCCACTCAAGCTGCAACTGGCCAAGAATCAATCATTACCGGCACTTAGTGGTTTGATAGTTAACAGCCTGAACTGAAGCCAAACTGGTTGTTAACTGTGATAACAACTGATTTCAAGGGGTTATTGCCGGCCCAATATGCTCAGTCCATTTATTTCGGGGAAAACAAGCAGGGAGCTGTTGCAAGGCCCAGAAAAGGGAGGAGAACTGGGCTCTTCTCGGCCAAAAGGTCTGCTGCTCTTAGAGTGGGTGCTGGCTGTGAGGGCCCTGGGGCCTGCCTGAGGTCTGCACCAGGCTTGACCTCCCAGGACTCACTCAGGACCTGTGTGCAGGCCCAGGTGACCCACACGGAAGGCCCTCTCCAGTCCTTTCTCCTTAGTTCTTACCTCATCCGGATCCCTCCTCTCCTTTTTTTTTTTTTTTTTTTTTTTTTTAATAGCAGTACTGTCCATGAGACCCTCACAGGGACCAACTCCCCACGAGGAGGAGGCAAGCCTAGTGGGCAGGCCTCCACTTGTCCCCACCCAGCAGGTGGGGCTGGACCCGCTCACCCATTTCTCTCTTACCCGAGCCTCCCAGAACCCTGCCAACTCTAAACCAGAACCTTACCTTTCATTTCAAGGTCAGCGAAGACTCCACCCAAGCCTGGATGAGAAAGCATGAGTGAGGGATCCCTCCTCGGGGTTCTGTCCAACCCTACCTTCTCCTCCAGCCTCATGGCCAAGCATCATTCTAGAATGCTGCCACAGCAAAGGACCTCAGGAGTTCCCCCATCATCTATAGACAGACAACATAGGGCCCGAAAACCACATAACAAGGGTCAAAGCCAGTACTAGAAACCAGGTATCAATTTCCAGACCCAGGCTGCCTCTTGAGGATTGTAGGTCTTTTCCTAATTCCATTCATTCATTCATTCATTTGATATTTATTCAGTGTCTGTTGGGGGCTAGGCTCCATTGTGGGTAGAGGGACAAGCAGGAAAGGAGACAAAAGCCCTTGTCCTTAAGGAGCTCATATTCTAGCAGGGTAGGGGGACAGAGCAAAGAGTATATAGTATAGGAGACACTGAGAGCCATATGGGGGAAAATGCAGAGAAGGAAATGAGTGTGAAAGGTAGGGTAGGGGAGTAGCAAGTTTAAATAGGGTGCTCAGGGGCGCCTGGGTGGCGCAGTCGGTTAAGCGTCCGACTTCAGCCAGGTCACGATCTCGCGGTCCGTGAGTTCGAGCCCCGCGTCAGGCTCTGGGCTGATGGCTCAGAGCCTGGAGCCTGTTTCCGATTCTGTGTCTCCCTCTCTCTCTGCCCCTCCCCCGTTCATGCTCTGTCTCTCTCTGTCCCAAAAAAAAAAAAAAAATAGGGTGCTCAGAGAAGGCCTCACTCAAATCTTAATGTTTGAGCAGACACCTGACCAAGGTAAGGCATTCAGGCACTGGGGAGGTAGGGGAGGGGCCATCCAGGGGCCATCCGGGTGGAGGGAACAGCAGGTGCAAATATTTCTGCATTAGGGGAGGAGGAAAGAGGCCAGTGAAGTTGGGGCAAAGTAGGGAGGATATGGGTGTGTGTGGTGGGCAGGGGGCATGGAGAAGGCTAGAAGCTGAGGTGAGGCCAGAGAAATGGAAGGGGTGGTAGTGGAGGGCCGATGACCACATGGGGCCGTTGAAAAGACTTTAGTTTTGATTCTGAATGAGACAGCAGACCATCGTGGGGGTGGGGGGGTAGTTTGAGCAATAGGGTGACAGGCTCCAAATGAAGTTTTAACAAGATGACTTTGCAGCTATGCAGAGGACAGACAGCTCCGGGGCAAGGGAGACCAGTTATGAAGTCACCGCAGTAATTTAGGTGAGAGAGGATAGAGGACTGGAGGCAGGGAGAAGGGATTGGGATCTGGGGCAGTTTTTGCAAGTGGGGATGACAAGATTTGCTGATGGGTTTGAACGTGGGCTGTGAGAGAGATGGGTTGAGGGGTTTCCAGGGTTTCTGGTCTGAACCACTGAAAGGATGGAGGGGCCATTTGCTGACACAGAGAAGATTCCAGAAGGGGCAGATTTTGAGGGGAAGAGCAGTTTGGTTTTGGATATGTTACATCTCTGCTGACTAAGTAAACACTCAAATGGAGATGAGTCTGGAGAGTGGGGGAGACGTCTAGTGTGAAGATACAACTTTGGGAGTATTCAGCACCCAGGTGTTTTTTAAAGCAGGAGATGGAATGGGTTCCTCCGGGGGGTGAGCAGGGCTCAGAGAAGAGAGGAGCCCCAAGCCTGACCCTGGCACACTCCAAACATGGAGAGGTCAGGGGGTGGGGGGAGTCAGCCGAGGAGATCGAGCATGTGTGGCCCATGAGGCTGGTGGGAGGAAAACCAAGACGGTGTGGTGTCCTGATGATGTAGCACAAAGATAATGTCTGGGCCCGAAGCTTTAAGAGCCCTACCCCCAACCGACCCCAGGGCCGAGAGGGAGTAGCCAACAATACGGTGGTTTCACTTGGGAATCTCCTGGGCTCTTCTGTCGGCCTCCCCCTGCCTCTCATCCTGCTGCCTTTACTCCAGAACCTAACTCAACTCCAGTCCGCCTACTCTTTGACTTCTCTACCCGACCACCCTGCTCTAAGCCGTCACTAGCTCTTGTCTGACTTATGGGAATCAGCCCCTAACTGCTCTCCCTGGTTCCTCTCATATCCCCTGACTATGCTTTCTGTGCTCAGCAGCCAGAATTTCCAAAACACAAATCTGATCGTGTTACTCCACCTTACCTAGAATTGAACTCAGACTCCTTTCCATGGCCCGCACAGTCCCCTGCACGCTCTGGCCCCCTGCTGCCTATATAACCTTAGGGCTTAGCCACTTTCCCTCTTCCCGTGGCACTTGGGCCACACCTCCTTCCAGCTTTTCAAGCGAGCCACGCTCTCATCTGCCTCAGAGCCTTTGCACATGTTGTTCCCTCTGCTTGTAGTGCCTTTCCTCTAGATCTTGCAGGGCTGACTGCTCATTCTGTAGATCTCTGCTGTCACTCTCTGCTTTATTTATTACCCTTATCATTATCTCATATTATCTTTTTTAATAGGTTTTTATGTATTTATGTATGTATTTAGAGAGAACACTAGCAGGGGAGGGACAGAGAGAGAGAGAGAGGGAGAGAGAGAATCCCAAATAGGCTCCTCGCTGTCAGTGTGGAGCCCGATGAGAAACTCAATCTCATGAACCGTGAGATCATGACCTGAGCCAAAATCAAGAGTCAGACGCTTAGCCGACTGAGCCACCCGGGTGCCCGATATTATCTTGTTTTTCATATACTTGCTTTTGTTCTGTCTGTCCCTCCCAGGAGAGCAGAGACTTTGAATTGCTTACTATCCAGTGCCAGAACCAGTGCCTGGCACGTCGTGGGTTTTTGGTAAATGTTGGTGGAAGCGATCAACTGATAGAATGAGAGCAGACTGAGGGGCCATTGAGTGGACACGGAAGGTTGGGGGTCCTCTGTATCCAGAGCTGAGTCAGTCTTGAAATGCCTGAAGGTCGGGGAGACTTGACGATGGTCCTGTGATAGATGATCCTTGGAGCTCATCCCGATATGCACAGTCTTATTAAAAGGAGGTCCAAGGCTGTCTGAGCCAGGCTCACTCCCAATTTTCTCAAGCTGCAGTACCTGTTTCCAAAGCCTGGACAAATGAGCATCTAAGCAGGGCCTGTTGGGATGGACATATCAGAACCTCCCCCAAATTCTGCTTCCTTCCCTACCACTGACTTTCCACAGCAACCAGGGGACTTCAAAGGAGAGTGAAGGGGAATTAAGAGCCAGAGAGCAGAGAAGAGAGGAGGAGTAAGTGGTGGCAAGACAGATGGGGAGCTGGCAGGAACTCCGGAGGACCCCCAAGTCCCATGGAACTGTGGAGGGTGGTGCCAGTAAGGTCCTTTTGGTTGCCCTGCTTCCCCATCTGGATCTCTTGCTGACCCTCAAGAACTAACTGTCCATCTGGGCAGGCCGCAGAGCTGACCCTCATGCGTGGGCTCCTCCTACTGGCTGGCAAATGCTAAGAAGGGCTCAGGCTCAGTCCTGCAGTCCGTCACTGCCCCCCCCCCCCCGCCCCAACCCAAACCCCGCCAACCTCACCCCCTGCACCCCCTCTCTCAGTGAAGCAAGCTCAGGCCGCTGAATCAGTCTGGGAGCTGTGTTTCTTCTCCCTTCCTTCCTTGGCTGTGGTTGGAGGGAGCACGTGGTGAAGAGGAGAGTCAGGCATTCTCTTATGCCAACCAAGGTCTGAAGCTTTGGCACTGGGGGATTAAGGCCCCCAATCATGAAGAATCAGCTGGGCTCTAGTTTGGGGCCTGGCTGGAGGTACTCAGAACAGGGGGCCAGAACTGGATTCTGCTTTGAGGAGGCAAAGAGGAGCCTGGACAGAGCTCTCTGTGGTTTGCAGCCTTCCACTACCTTGGGTCCAGAGAACCAGAAAATGCCTGGGCCCGGGGCCTGGGAGTGGCAGAATGGCAAGCCCTCGAGGAGCCGGGGCACCAGGCCCTGAGACCAAAGCCAACTGCCTGGAGAACCAGCCAGTAACTTTCAAGAGTGGGAGTGGCCAGGGCCAACACCAAATTCCAGCTGTCCCTGTCTGCCCACAGGCACACAGCTTCCAAACACTTGGGCTCAAAACCTCTGCCTTCTTGGCCTCCTCCTTGTTTCCAGTCTCCGACATTTAACATTTCAACTTGACAAACATCACCAACTCTTGCTAAATCTTTCCTCACAGAGCAATTCCCTCTGTCCCATCACAACCTATGCTGGGTTACTGCACGCCCTCCTGCCTCCCTGTCCTGCCTAGTCTCTCCCTGGGCTTTCTGCGCACCCTCCCCTCCCTGCCTCCCGCAGCTCTCAGGAATGAAGAACAAGCCCATAAAACATTCATCATGGGTAATACACCATGTAGGACCTGCCCGATCTCAGTTCCGATAGGAGAGGCTGGGTCAGTAGGATGCTGGGTCTTTGGCTTCCGAGGGTTTGGGCTGACTTCTCCATCTTGGGCTCAAGTTCCAGCCCCTTCCATTAAGCCAGGCCTGATCCTCTCTGGTGGGGGAGGGGGGGTTCTGGGTAGAGGTGCTAGCATCCCTGGGGACGGAGAGGTGGCTTCGAAGGGTGCTCCTAAGTGAGGCATGACTGGTAGCTGGAAGACGAGATGAGCTGTGACCAAAAGCCAGAGGTTTGTGCTGAGAGGGACAAGGGGAACAGGGTCAGAGCCTAAGCGTTCGGTAAGACAGGATTGTGCACCGGTGTGAAGAAGGGAGGGAACAGCATCCGGGGCAGGTCTCTGTGTGGGGCACTTCCATCACACCTGGGGGGCAGGTAGAGAGAAGGGAAAAGGAATCTTCTCTTACTCTCCCAACACCCCTGGAATTTGTTCTGACACTGATGTGCCCATCCCTCCCCCTCCCAGCCAGGCCTAACCAAATCGGAGAAGGAATTCAGAAAAATGGCTACAGCAGCAGCAACCAGAAATCAGACGCGGTCGCTCAGTGTGACGTTAGGAGTCAGGGCTTTGGAGTCAGACAGAACTAATCCTGAATCCTGGCTCTGGTGCTCCCTAACTGTATAAACTGTAAGTCACCTCACTTCTCTAAGCCTCAACTTCCTCACCTGCAAAATGGGCCACATACTCCCCTTTACAGAGCTGTCATGCGGGTGAGGGTTTACGGAGCCGGGTGAGCTGTCTAGCAGAGTGCCTTAACTACGGTTCCTAACGAGTGGTGGCTACTGTGCGGAGGGACTCTGGGAAAGGGGTTGGGCCGGCGGAGTGAGGTCCCCGCAAGCCTGGGTTCGTCCAGTGATGTCATCCAGGAGGCACCATGAGGACAGGAGAAAGGCAGAGTCTCCAGGGAGGCTATTTTCCTGGGAAAACATCTCTTGCGACTCAAAGGCCCAAGGAAGCCAGGAAGCCCGAGATGCGGGGCAAGGCCCTTCATGCACAGAAGGCCTAACCTTGTCCGCTCCCTCTCACTTATCCAGGTGGACATGCCAGCCAAAGGCCTGAGCCCCTGAAGGCCTGGGATTGCTGAGAGGGGAGGTGTGGTGGTGTCCCGCAAGGGGGACGGTCTTCCAGCTCAGTCCTAGAGGCCAGTGTGTGAGTCTTAACCACCCTGCTGCCCAGACCCGGCCTTGCCTCCCCTCTCCCAACCCCCAAAGCAGGGGCTGGGGAGACAGTTGTCTGCACTGTCTGGAGTTGGAAGAATGGAAGGAAGGAGGAGCAGAGAGAACGGGGAGAATCGATATTCGAGGCTTCACCTCTTTCCTCCCAGCCACTGCCAAGCCTTTCCTCTCCCGGGGGCCTTGCACTGATTCGTGCCAGGCTTCCCGGGCACCCACTCTGTGCCAGCCATCGAAGCAAGTATTAAGGTGAGCAAGTCAGATAGACTCCCGAGTCCCGAAGCTTCCTTTCCAGTGCAGATGGCCACGGTTCGCCCGTCAGTGCCGATGAAGGGTGGGAAAGGCTGAAGCAGAGGAGGAGCACGGGGTGTGTGAGGAAAGAGAGGTCCGGGGCCGAGGGGGGCACACTGCTCAGACGTGAGGCCATGCTGGCTTAGAGGCAGCCGGGTGGGAGCAGGGACCCTGGGCTGCTCCCGGTGGTGAGTTCAGCTCAGCTCAGTCCCGACTCGGTTCAGTGCACACTGAGGGCAGAGTTGCTGGAGATGAAGGGGTAGACAAGGCAAGGTCCCGCCTTCAGGCTGCACCCCTTGCCTTGGAGTTCACAGGCGAGTAAACGCCCTGCCGCCAGACCGCGTGGCGTGGGCAATGCGTGGGTTAGCGCCGCATACCCTGCTTGACCGGATCATGAAAGCGACCCCGGAGAAGATGAATCAAGAGGAGCAGCTGTGGAATCCTCAGGGAAATTCTTCTTCCCTGAACCTTCATTTCCTCATCTAGAAGGTAAAAGGTTTGAACCAGATTATTTGTTTCAGGGGGAAAAAAAAAAAAGTTGAGCAGCAGAACCTAATTTCCTGAGGAAACCCTGCGTAGAAGTCTATTTCATAAACTAGACGTAGACAGTATTTGCTTGGGTCAGCGCAGGGATTGGGATCCTCTCAGTTTCGTCCTTCGAGTCTGACATTTCAACTGGGGCAGGCGGGGGAGGCGCCGGAGGGTCTGAGTCCTTCAGGGTTCTCTCAGGCACCCAGGGGACGATGCTGGCAGGGACCCCCCCAGAGAGGCAGGGCTGGGTGGGCTGCAGGCCTGCTGTCCAGGGCCGCCCCCTGGGCCCCGCCGCGGGGGAAGGTGCCTCCAAGAGGAGCGGCGAAACCCACTCCCTCCTCAGAGCACCTGGACCGGCGAGGCTGTTCCCACAGCCTCTCAGAGAGGCTCCCGTCTCTTCCTGCACTGACCACTCACACCCAGGGATTATCCCAACCAGAAACTTCCATTCGGAACAAAGCTCCCAGGAATGAAACCCGAGCTACCACTGAGAGGCTCCCAGGCTAACTGGGAAGTGGCTGGGAAAGGGAGGGAAAACTTGCAAAGCAGTGGGAGCCTCAGGGAGGCCGTGAAACCTGAAGACAAACGACCAGCCAGCGGACTGGTGCTCTGGAGCTGCCACTGCCCTTCTGCAGAACCAGAGGTCAGGGCTGAGCCGAGTGGGAAAGCGAGGGGGAAGTGCACCCCCAGGCTGCGCGAGGGGAGAGTAATTGGTGCACCTGTGGCTAGGGCCAATATCCCCTGCGAGGCCCTCAGGGCTGGCCTGCAGTCACTCAAGCTGCCCCTCCCTTCCCCTCTTCCCCCCACCCCCTCCCAGCTGCTTCCACTTACTCCAGTGGGCCGCCGGATGGGTCCGCCACAGGGCTGCCAGCACACCCAAGGCACAGGAGGGTCATAGCCACGGTTACCATTTGTCAAGCACCCAGCAGGTGCCAGGCGGGCCGCATATATTATTTCTAAGCCCCGCGACGGCCCTGCAAGGTGGGTGCTACTGGCCCCATTTCACAGATGGGGAGACTCGGGCTAAAAACATAAGCAATTTGCTCCAAGTGATAGAGCTGTTTAGTGGTTGACCTAGGATCTGAGCCTAGGGCTTTTGGACTCTGAAGTCTTAGAGCAACTTCTGCCACACCACACTCCGCAGTCATAAACTTCCTCATCAGAGCCCAAGAACCCTAGTTATTTCAAAAATAAACTCTTCTTCAGGTCATGGTACGAGACAAAGGAAGTGCTGTGATTCGTCCTCTCTCTAGCTTGGGTCCCGTGACCATGTGAAAGTGATTCGCTTCTCTGGGGTTGACGCCTCCTCATTTGTAAAATAGGACGCATAAGAGTGCCTACTTAGAGGTGGGGGGCCAAGGGTAACACATACAAAGTATTTAGAAAGTGCTGGGCACAGAGGAAGCGCTCAATAAATGCTATTATTGTTATTTGAAGAAGTCCTTGTCCCCTTTGCCTAGACAGCCCTGAGGAACAAGCCTTGCACCAGGCCGGGTGGATTATCCAAAGCCCAACCCCCTCCCTCCAGGTTAGAAGGCACCTCAGGTATTCTGGGAGCCAACAGGGAAACGTCTGTTCCTACCTCCCAGCTCCACGACCTCCGGTGGGGGAGCCCCCAGGTCTTCCACGCAAATAAGCCGCTTAGCTGAGCTACTCCTACGAGTCTGCCCTGGTGTGGTTCTGAAGGCTGACTTCGAGTCCCAATCCAGCAGAACGCTCCGTTTCGGAGAATCCTTGGAAGTAAGCCAACCTAGGCAAAGGTAAGACAGTTGGGCTGAGTCCCAGAGTCTGGGACATTGTTTAGGTGTGGGACTCCCTGTGGTCCTGCGGAGTGGGAAGCAGCTTTGGACTCCGAGAAGGAGTACCTTTGCCATGCTAAGGCCAGGAGCTTAGCCAGAGGCTGATGACTATCCCCCTGACGACTTCCCTGACGACTATCCCCTGGGACCGGCACCCGGGGCACCGAGGACTGGTTCTTCCCCGCAGGTGGAGGGAGACCCTTGCTGGTCCCTGCTCAATTCCTCAACACCTGGGCATCTCAAGGCCTGGCTTCTGGCTGCCATTAGTGACTGGGGCTCAGGCTAAGAAGTCAACTTCTGTGATGCCGATGCTCAAGCCCGTGCAGTCAGCAGAAGGTGGCAACTGAGAATGGCTTGTGGGCTGTGTAGATGGTACCTTCTGGCTTGGGCACCGACTCTAGGGGCTTAAAAATGATTCTCTCCACTGCCATGTACCAAGCCCTGGGCTCCACTCCACTTCTCATTCACGGAGAGAGCAGTGGTTTTGTTCCTGTTCCCAGGGAGTTTACACTCTCGTAAGAGACACTATATATACAAATGACGGTTGGATGTCAAATAGGCAACTACAAATGGGTGTGCTTTCCAATTTTATTCCAAGTATTCAGTGCGGTTGAGTCCGATAGCATCATTACCTTTTAAACGTAAGAAAATCAAGGCATAAAGGCAATATCCATATCGATTCTGAGTCCATACTCATAAATGTTTTAAGCTAAGTGCTTAAGTATCAAGACCACAGTGTGTATGTGTGTGTGTGTGTGTGTGTGTGTGTGCATGTGTGTGTGTCTGTAGTATGTTCATGTAAATATTCTTTAGTGAGTGCTTTATGTTTCAGGCACTGTGTTTACATACTTTATTTCAATTATTCCTTCTATCGACCTAATGACTCTCGGGCGTTCATTCCAGATTTACAGAGGAGGACATGAGGGTTCGGCAGGGTAAAAGAATGTCTCTGAGCCACACAGCTGGCACATGGCTGAGCCAGGATTGGAAGCCAGATCTGTAGACTCTAGTCTTTCCACTCTGCAAAGCACACCCATGACTAATAATGCAGAACAGAATGAAATGGAAAAAGTGAACTAAACAGGTACCAGCACGGTGCTAGGGAATTTCTAAGAGGGAAGAGTTCCCACCTGGTGGGAGGGAGGAAGCCCTGAGGAACAGAGACCCCCTGGCCCAAGGTCACACGGCCGGCACTCGGCACTTGTCAGGAGTTAGAGGGAACATTCCAGTGTCTAGACTCCAAGGTCAGTACCCGTTTTGAATACTGCCGACAACAAAAACTTTGAGGGGAATTCACCTCAGTCCTGTTCTGCTAAAGAAAAGAATTCTCTTTTTTGCGAGCCCCTCAGAACCTGTGTGAAATTTGGCTGAAGTCAAATCTCGTAGAAGAGTGGAGGGAAACAGGCCTGTCTCCTGGGGCCAGAGCAGCAGCCGTACTTCCCGCCTTTCTGGTGGGTCAGGATCACCTTCCCTGCCCCAAAGATTGGGACTCGTTTTGCACTCTTTCCACTACAGAGCAGCCAGAACAAAAATTTCTAAACCAAGCCAAAGACTGTTTCGAGTCACCTGCATGCTAAAAAGTCCCCACTCTTGCCCGATGGCCACTGGCTAAAATTCAAATTCCTCAGCCAGGCACACAAGGCCCTTCCCAATTTGGCCACAAGTTCCCAAGCTTCTCTCCTTCCGCGTTGGTGGGAGAATCTAGCAATAACAGATCTTTTTACCGTTTCTCAAATACTTCATGCCCTTCCATGCATTTGCCTTTTCGCATACTGTTTACCTAGGCGAACTCCTACATACCCTTCAAAACCTGAAATTGTCTCTTCCCCATTGTGTCTCCTGGGCAATCCTGCGTGGTGTGGTCTCATACATTATTCTGTGTATAACACTGTTATAACTACTTATTGAGGATGATAATTCTTCATGTGGTTTTGGAATATACTAGGTGCTTCATTAGTTTTGGTGAATGAATGAATGAATGAATGAACTCCCATCTGCTTGCCTTAGTGCTCGGTCTTGCCATTATGGGGCAGACAAGAGGGCAGCAGACATGCTCTGAGGAGACTTGACCAACAATCTCCAGAGTTTGGGACCCTTTGAAGACCAGAGGCAGTGTTAGAAAGGACAGTAATAACACTAGCTGGCGTTATTTAGTGTTCACTATCTACCAGGGACCGTGCGAAGTCCTTGATATGCCTCATGTCATTTCACCCTCATGACACTACGCTGCGGTAGCTGTTATCCCTGTGAGGATCTTATCCCCTAAATGAGTGGTTATTCTCATTTTACAGCTGGAGAAACTGAAGGACCATTCTCCTTCCAGTTACGTAGCCAGGATTTAAATCCAGATCTGCTGGCCTTTAAAACTCAAGTTCTTAACTTTGAAGCTTTTCTGCCTCTGACCCCTCCAGGTGTGAACTTCTACTGTATTAAGGGGAACTGACTCCCATTGTTCCTCCTGCCTAGTGAGAAACACCACTGGAATGTGGGTTCTGAGCTGCATGGCATAGGGACTGGGGTTACACAGACGGCTGTAAGGGATCAGAAGTTCCAGCCCGATGTTTGTGCCGAGACTGTGACACGCACCCTTGGGGGGGTCACTAATCATTTACTTATGACTGCTCCCGCTACTGGCCGAGGCTGACAGCTAAAGCAAAAAATTAGAAAACAAAACAAAACAAAAAACCGATTTAGGATTGATTGGAGTTTCCCTCTTCAAGTTATAGGCACTTTGTTAGAAAAATAAAACCCCCTGATGGAAGCCCGAAAGGACTTCACTTCGAGGACTGAATGTGGGTTCTAGTCTGGCTTTTGTTACTAACCAGCTGTGTGACCTTGGTCAAGGGGTTTAACCTTATAAGCCCTCATGAGTGGGCAGAAAAATGGGCAAGAAACACAATGTACTTAGGAAGGAAAGATCCAGTGACAACCAGAGAGTGGGAGTCTGAGCTGGAGTACAGGTCACCCGTGGGAAAGAAGCTCCAGACCCCTAGTGGTGGTACCCCAATGTATGCTGGACGTGAGAGACCACTGAGCGGTGGGGACCATGGTGAATGGGGGAGGAAAACCAAAGACAAAGAAGACATTCCTCTTTCCTCCAGTGGGGTCAGAAGTAGGCCCCATCACAGTCCGTCTGGAAAGCCAAGCAGTGGGTGGGCGTCTAGAAAATCCCAGCTTCAGGAAGGGCTAACTTTCGCCTTCTTTGGGCCTCCTGGTACCCAATACATTCTTCTATCTCAAATGCACTTCCTTGACTTGAATGTCGCCCTTCTCAATAGAAAGTGACCTCCTGGAGGGAAAGAAATTTGACTTCTTCATCTATGTTCCTCAGCCCCTATACTGACTGCCTGGCGTCATAGGTACCTCGTAGCTGATTAGTGAATGAACGGATGAATGGATAAATCTCAGGTGAGGAGGAAGAGGTGCGATGTCACAGAGCAAACTTTTAAAGCTCATTACAAAAGAGGAGGTACATTCAAGAATAAATAGAATCTCAAATGGCTTGGGGGATTTAGGAGTTGAGAACACAAGTCTGCGTGGTTCCTGGAGCCACTAGTGGCCGCAGAATTCTTGCTAGAATCTAGGCCATATGTCCTTGTTAAAAAAATTTTTTTTTAATGTTTATTTATTTTTGAGAGAGCGCGAGAGTGAGAGAGAGCAGCGAAGGGGCAGAGAGAGAGGGAGACAGAGGATCTGCAGCAGACTCTGTACTGACAGGAGTGAGTCCGGTGTGGGGCTCGAACTCACAAACCATGAGATTATGACTTGAGCTGATGATGTCGGATGCTTAACCGACTGAGCCACCCAGGCGCCCGTATATGTCCTTGTTTATACACATTTCCCAGAGTAATTATTAATACCTCAAAAGTGTCTTGATCCTGGCTTGGATGACAAACTTTCTTTTTTAGGTGGTATTTTCCCCCTTCTTTTTTCTTTTTTGTTGAGATTCACACACCATAAAAATTTCCCCTTTAAAGTGTACAATTCAGTGGTTTTCAGTATATTGACAAAGTTGTGCAATCATCACCACTATCTAATTCCAGAACATTTTCATCATCCCCGTTAGCAGTCACTCTCCGTACCCTCCCTCCTCCCAGACCCTGGAAACTACTAATCTCCTTTCCCCATGGATTTACCTTTTCTAGACGTTTCACATGTCTGGATTCATATGCTATGTGGTCTTTTGTGTCAGCTTCTTTTACTTAGCATAATGTTTTCAAGGTGCATCCATGTTGTTACATGAATTAGTACTTGGACGATAAATTATTTGGTCACCATACATATAGCTGTTAATATCGTAGCTATTGCACCGTGGATGTTCCCTGGGGGCCAAAGAGGAACTGAGGTGGAGGAGCCAGGCTAAGATTCTCTTGCTGGAGGAGACGTTCGGTTGACTCAAGGCAAAGAAACACCGACGGGGGACAAGGCAGAGACTGAACCTCATTTAAGATTTTAGATTCTTGAGTTGGCATTTTCATTGGCTTTGAGGTCCTTGATTCCCTGGTAGTAGTCACAGAGAAACGGTAACAGTCTAATCTGTTGCCAGCTTTTTGGACAAAAGCGGAACTTAATGAATTAAAAGATGAACCGGGGGAGAAATGAACAACAGGCCCCAGATTGGCGTGCTTGCTCAGCCCCTGGGTGACCGCAAACCGGGCCCTCCATTTCTAGTGTCTGTAAAATGATTGCAGCGACAATAAGGAAAACCCCAAAGCTATTAGGTTTTAAGACATTTCCCAGAATCTTCTGGTGTTTTCAGGGCTGTTCTGTAGATGTATAATGCTAAGATGCACACACTCAGGGCAGGCTGGGCCTGTGGAAAGGTATATATAGCTCACAACTGCGCATGGTTTTGAGTACTCCTGCCATCTGGGTGGCTGATGTGCTAAACAGGCCAGAGTGGTTTGGGTATCCCTCATACTGTTTTAATGGCACAGGGTTAAAGCTGAGGGAATGCTATGGATGTTTCTTCGGAAACATATCTACCTGTCTCATTTCTTCTAATGCATTGAGTTTCTAGGGCCAATGGCCAATTTTAATACAATTCTGTCCCTCCTGCAATACCCAACTCAAGACCCTACACGTGTAGGGACCCCGTGTGTACTAGAAGGAAAGGAAGGGAAAACTAAGCACGTAACATTTGTTAGCGTGTAGAAGTATTCCCTCATCTTTGGGGGACCAATGGGCAATCTGCCCAAGATTTGGGGGTCAAGGTGAGGGGCCCCATAGTTCCACCTGAGATGCCAATCTGAAACCACCTCGAGGGGCCACTAGTCTACATACCAGGAGGCAGGCCCCGGAGCAGCAGGGGCTGAGAGTTGGCAGAGGCGGGGAGGCTGTCCTCAGGGGAAAACTGAGGAGGGCAGGGCATGCTAGCCAGGCCTGCTGCGCTGAAAGCAGCAGACGGGTAATTTCCAAATGACCATTTCAAAGGAAGGTTGAATTTCTCCAAGATAAGAGGGAGAGCAGAGAGCATGCCTATATCTCTAACCCCCTGAGCTTGCGGCCGTGATAACAGCTGTGGGGTTGGAAACCTAATGCTGATGAAAGAGTTAAAGAGTGGCTGCGGGCAGCTATCGGTGACACCGCTAGGAATTGAGCATGCTCCTGGAGCGCGGCTGGGGACTGGTGTTACTCCATGAATAGAGGCCACTCTCAGGGAGTTTTTCCTGGAACAGAATGGGGTCAGGGAGCCGCTTGGGGAACAATGGTTGCCACCGACTAGCTGAATTTCTTACAATCACACACCATACCCCCTGATCAAATAGCTCCTTTGTCCGGCTGATATAAAAACATGTCATACAATGATGATTTGGAAGAATGACACGGGTTTGCCTTTCACAGAGATCAGAAGGGCTTGTTGTGCAGCAGGGGAAAAACATCAGAGTCAAGGAAAACCCGGAGAATAAAAGGAGCAAATGGAAACAGACAGCAACAATAAGAAAGGGCCGGGTTGCTCGAAAGGCAGACAAGGGCTTGGTTACCAGCAGGGAGACCAAGCACTCAGGCAGCTCCAGGGAAGGAAGAGCCCACTGGCTGCGCGTAGCCAGCTTCACAGCGCCCCCTTGAAACTCTCGGGAAACTCAAAGAATTCAAGAAATACAACTTGGAGGAAGGGGCCGTCCAAGGTGGCTGGTGAATGCAGAGGGACCTGAGAGGTTATCCTGCCATGCCATTATTTTACAGATGGGGGGAACAGATCTGGGGAGGGATGGTGGCTTCGCCATTTCCTCGGGTTGTCTGTGAAGATGGAAATACAGGAGCTTCTCAGGCATCCTCTGTTCAGGAAGTGGAAGAGAGGAGCTTTAGGGATTGAACTGGGACTCCTGCCTGAACCAATGATCCCTTATCATGGAACTCATGCAAGGCACTGCATTTCTTTGTGACTCTGTTTCCCTCTCTATAAAGTGAGGGTGCTCTTGAAGTCAGCCCGCCATTAGTTCAGCCATTATTTGTTAAATGCCTTCTGTGCATTTCACTCTAGATGAGGACACTAGAGAGAGAAGGAATGGAATGGAGAACCTCATTAAAAGATAAGCCGCAGTCACTGGACCTGGTTAGGCAAATGCTGTCTAGATAGACTGTGTGGACACCAAACACTGCCTCTCAGCTGAGACCTGTAATTGAGGTGGGCAGGTTTCCTGTCTGTTTCAGGTAGGTCAGCCTGAGACTTTGTTGTTCAAAGAGAGAAGGCTCATATAGCAAAGATTCCTGCAGCTCCCAGCCATCAAGTAGGTTTACAAAGAAAATGACAATTGTCAATGTCACTAATTAACATTCATCTTTAGTGCAGCAACTGTAAGTGGATCTGAAGCCTTTATATTAGATTTCTCTAGAACTATGTGGGGTTAAAAAGCAGGAGTGTTTTGTGTTAATATATTCTCTTTCATTCCCAGATCCTGAAATCCTTTACCAACAGATAGCTAGTTCTCAATGCTACTCCTGTGGAGAATGTGGCAAGTGCCACTCTCCCCATTCCCCAGCTGGGAGGCCTGGGTCACAGAAGGATTCTGACCCCTGCAGTGGGGGATGGAAACCAAGATTGTCACCCTCTCATTCACTGTTCCGGCTTTGGACTACGGAGCAAGGCACTGGAAAGCAAAACTTGAGGCTAAAGCAACAGTGGACCTGGTATACCTCTATTACAGAAAAACAGAGATGCTCTTTTGAATTTTAAAAATTCATTGGATTTGTTTAAATAGATAATACACATACATGGTTCTTCAGAAGGCACAAAAGAGTAAGTCTCGCCCCAATGCACACCATTCCTTATCCTGGAGAAGACCGGTTACCAGGTTCTTAAGAGCTGTTCTATGTACTTATATACATAAAATATTTTTCCTTTATCACATATTAGGTATATATTATATATATAATATATATAACACTGCAATACAGTATATATATTATATATATATATATACACTGCACATACAGTGTAAAAATGAATATGAAATTAAAAGATAATCAGATAATGATTCATTAACAGATAATGATCATTGGGAGGGCTAGAGGAATGCAAAGGTTGTCACAGGGTCCGTGGGAGAATGCTCAGCACTCTCCAGCCGAGCTGCTGGCTTTCTGGGCCCTACTTTGGAAAAAGCTACGCATAAGACCAGAGTCGGGTGCATGAGTCCCTCTGAGCTTCTTAAAGAAAACTACCCCAAAATGTGGGGACTTGTGGTCTCACAGTGATTTTTCCACGTGAAAAAAAAAAAAAAGGGAAAGTTAGCTCAAGTTAAAAAATAAAAGGTCAGGGGCGTCCGTCCCCAGAGTGTTCTCCTAGCCGAGTCTCCTCCCTCAGGGAGGAACGGGGAGCCCTTTCATGTGATGCGTTCCATGTGGGTTTCAGAGCTAATATTTTGAGTGCTCACTGTGTATCAGGCTCTTAAACAGTGATAAGCACTTTTTACAAGTTATGTCGCTCAATTCTCATCACTTTATCATCTCCGTTGTACCTCTGAGGAAATGGAGGTTTAACTAATAAATGGCAGAGCTAAAACAACTTGACCTTAAGTCTGTGTTCTACCTTCCAACTTACTCCCATGGGTTCTTACCAATGTCTGTACCTGAAGAATCAAATCAAAGCCAAACTCCTCAGCTGGGATTTGAAGACCCTCTACCATCTGCAGAGTCCTTTCCTCAGTTTCTCTCTTCTCACTCCTTGTCATGTACTGCTTGCTTGAGTCACACCAGATCACTCGCTGTTACCAGGTCTTGTATGTATCCAGGCCTTCCCTCAGGCCATTCCCTCCACATGGAATCTTCTCTCCACTCTGCCTGGCAAACTGCCAGTGTGAGTTTTCTAAAACAATCTGTCTTACTTCACTGTTTAAAACCTCTCTGTGTCTCCTCACCACCTAATGTGATCAAGACCAAGTATCTTAACTTCAAACAGAGGATCTTCCTATTCTGGGTCCCACTGATCTCCAGGCTCCCTTCCCCCACTTCCACTTCCTACTTAATGCTCCACGCCCGGGATCTGCTTATAGTTCCCTAAACACTTTGGGCACTCTGTTTCAGGCCTTTGCATAGGAGATATTCTTCCCACCTTCTCCTTTACTTGGCTAATTCCTACTTGTCCTTCTGATCATTGCTTGGGCTACACCTCCTCAGAGGTCCTTTTTCCTCTCCTTCCAGGAAATCTGTCCCCTCCCCCACCCCAGTATATACGTTTTAAAATATCTTTCTCTGTACTGAGCACCTCAAGGTCACTGACCAAATTAATGTCTCGTTCCTCAGAGCCTCGCACGGGGCCCGGCACCCATGCCGTCTCAAGAAATAAGTGATGAATGGGAGAACTGGTGACTGGATGGATGGAAAAGCTAGAATTTAGAGTCCCTGAGTGGGGCCTAGGTACACAGTCTGACCTTAGACCCTTCCTTTTTTGCCAGCTGCTGCCTGATGGTCTTGCACTTACTCCTATTATTTGGAACCTCTTCACTGCAACGTGACCTTGTTTATGTGAGTTTACCTCTTTGAGACTCAGTTTCCTCAAATGTAACATAAGAAGGTAGGAGCATATGATCCCTACTGTCCCTTCCAGATCAAATGTTATGTGAATCCATGCTGTTTGCAGAGAAGGAATTTTCCAAGCACTGTGCGCCTGTGTGTGGGGAGACTACCAATGCTGCGGGTGGTTGCAAGAGATTTTCAGAGACTAGCTGAACTCTTTAATCGGGGGTTGGCAAACTATGGCCCGTGGGCTGAATCTCTTTCACTGCCTGATTTTGTAGGGCTCACAAACTAAGAATGTTTTTTACGTTTTCAAGTGACTGGGGAAAAAAATAAAGAGAAGAATATTTTATGACATGTGAAAGGTATGTGGGATTCAAATTTCAGCATCCATAAATTAAGTTGCATTGGAATACAGCTTTGCTTGTTTGTTTACGCGTTGTCCTTAGCTGCTTTCATCCTACAACAGTAGAGTCGAGTAGTTGCTACAGAGATTGTATGGCCCTCAAGTCTGAAAATATTTACCATCTGGCCTTTTACAGAAAACATTTGCCAACCCCTGTGCTGATTCAAGGACTCTCAGTGGCTACCCACTAATCTATAACAGCTCTGTCCAATAGAAATATAATGGGAGTCGCATATGTAATTTAAAATTTTCTAGTAGCCAAGTTATTGTGTTTGATTTTTTATTATTACCTTTTTCTATTTGAGAGAGAGCACGGGTGCATGTTCAAGTAGGGGAGAGGGGAAGAGGGGGGGAGAGAGAGAGAATCCCAAGCAGGCTCCATGCTCAACAACACTGGGCTCATGACCTGAGCCAAAATCAAGAGTTGCATGCTCAACTGACTGAGCTGCCTAGGTGCCCCTAACAAAGTTATTTTAGAAAGTAAGACTAATAATTTCTTTAACCCAATATAAAAAATATTCTCATTGCAACATGCGATCAATAGAAAAGTTAATGAAATTTTACACTCCTTTTTTTTCCTACTAAGTTTTCAAAATCTGGTGTGTATTTTCTACCCACAGTACATCTCAATTTGGACCAGCCACATTTTAAGTGCTCAGTAGCTGCATATGGCTAGTGGCTACTCTAATAGTTTAGAGCTGTACGATCATGTTTAAACTCTGACATGAAGTTCTAGGCCCTGTGTTCTTTGGTCTTAGTTTTACTCTTCACTACTTCCTTAAATTCCAGCCACACAGATCCATTCTATGCCCCTTAAGTTAGACACAATCTTTTTCACCTCCGTTTCTTTGCTCACTCCTTCCTTCCTTCCCTTCTTCACAGCTTCCTTCCCTCCCTGCCTCCCTCTCTCCCTCACCTCCCTTTCTTTCCTTCTTTCTTTCACAACTTTATTGAGGTATAATTCACATTCTATACATTTCATCGAAAATGTACAATTCAATAGTTTTCAGTGTATTCTGAGTTGTGCACCATCACCACAATCAATTTTGGAACATTTTATCTCCCTAAAAAGAAACTCCATTCCCTTTAGCAGTCGTCCTCAGCCCCCAAATGCTCCCCCAGCCCCCCAAACCACTGATCTGTTTTCTGTCTCTGAATTTTGCTGGACGTTTTATACAAATGGAATTACACAATGTATAGTATTTTGTGACTGGCTTCTTTCACAACATAATGTTTTCAAAGTTCATCCTTGTAGCATGTAACAGTGCTTCATTCCTTTTTATTGCTGAGTAATATTCCACCGTTCCTGCCTCTGTGCTACGTTCCCTTCCTTCAAGACCTTCCCTTCAAGAGACTGAACCCCAGAGCACCAACAAAAACCCATGAAGGGAAAGAAAAACCTGCCCTTATTAGTTTACAATGTTTAAAACTTTTTTTAAAAAACATTTACTTATTTTTGAGAGACAGAGAGAGAAAGAGCATGAGCAGGGAAGGGGCAGAGAGAGAAAGGGAGACACAGAATCCAAAGTAGGCTCCCGGCTCCGAGCTGTCAGCACAGAGCCCAACGTGGGGCCTGAACTTACAAACCACGAGATCATGACCTGAGCTGAAGTTGGACGCTTAACCGACTAAGCCACCCAGGCACCCCTTAGTCTAAAATGTTTAAGATCAAACACAGGATATGTTCAGATTAAACAAAAATTAATGTTTTTATTTATTTTTGAGAGAGAGAGAGAGAGAGGCAGAGACAGAGCACGAGCAGGGGAGAGGCAGAGAGAGAGAGAGAGACAGAGAGAGAGAGAGAGAGAGAGAGAGAGAAGAGAGAGAGAGAGACAGTCTCCAGGCTTTGAGCTGTCAGCACAGAGCCTGACGTGGGGCTGCAACTCATGAACTATTAGATCTTGACCTGAGCTGAATTTGGATGCTTAACTGACTGAGCCACCCAGGCGCCCCAGATCTGTTCAGGTCTTTAGAGGAAAACAGGAGATAAAGACTTTTTGAAATCATTACCTTAGTAACAAAATCAATCTCTCTCTCTCTCTCTCTCTCTCTCTCTCTCTCTCTCTCTCTCTTTCTCTTTTAACCAAAAAACCCACAAACCACAACATGGTCTGAAGGGTAAATTTCAGATCAAACTGTTGATGACTCTTGAATAGTATACTGGGTGAGCCCATTCGGTGCACTAATAACGAACATGGCAACCCAGCTGCAGCTTAGAGACCCCCACAGCACAGGTGAGAAGGAGTCTGACCTCACTTCCAACTTGCCTCCATCAGACTCTCTTGCTGAGTTGACTAGCCAGTTGCCAGGTCAATAGGCAAGGATCCCCAGGCTCCACGCTTTCACAGCAAGAGAAAACAAAGCATAAATACCTACCAAACTCCAACCCTTGTTCCTTCAGCTTTTAGGATTATGCTCCAGGTGATTTTGACTCTTCCAGGACCACCTTCATCCCCTCCCCGCCTTCCTCTGGCTTAAGCCCATGCTCAGTCATGGTTCCATCTTTTCTTCTCCTCTCCTTCCCTGTTGCTGCCCCTTCACCCTTCTCTTTCCTCCTCATATCCCATCCCTTAAAAAATTTTTTTTTAATCTTTATTTATTTTTGAGAGAGAGAGAGAGACAGAGAGACAGAGTGACAGCAGAGGAGGAACAGAGAGTGAGGGAGATGCAGAATCCAAAGCAGGCTCCAGGCTCCAAGCTGTCAGCACAGAGGCAGATGCGGGGCTCGATCCGACGAACCTTGAGATCATGACCTCAGCCGAAGTCTGACCCTTAACCGACTGAGCCACCCAGGTGCCCCAACCCCATCCCTTTTTAGTCTCTTCACCTTTTTTCTCCCTCCCATTTGCAAACTCTTCACTTCTTTTCCATATCAGCTCTCTCCTTCCCTCACCTCCCTGCGCTTTTCCTCTTCCCGTCTTTTCTCTCATGGTGTCCTGTGTTAAGTGCGTGCAGTATGAGCGTCCTTGGGCTCTTCTCACAGCAGACAGCCAAGGATCTAGGAGTCAGATCTGAGGATGAAATTCAGCTTCATCACTTAACGACCGTGGCACTATGAGCTAGGTTACTAGGCCTCCCTTACAGGATTAAACGTTAAGTAATCACTCCTATCCTTTTCAATTGTGCACTGGAGAGGAGAGTAGGAGACCCCTGCCCCCAGGTCACCGAAGCACCAGTCACCTCTGTGATCTTTCCTTCATACCTTCCCCTCCTCCCCGCGCACCAAGACGCATCCTTTCTCTCTACTTGCAGAGGCTGCCTCTATGCTGTCGCCCTGTCTTTGCTCACCTCCCACCCTTTTCCCAGCTCTACTCTTCTGTTCCCTTCCGATCTTCCCAACTCTTCCGGCCTCGCCTCAAGCAAGAGCCTCACTGCGCAGGCTCTGCCGCGCCAAATCCTGCCGCGTGCCCCTCAGGGTCCAGGGGCCTCCTAGCAATAGAAAGACCGGGCTCATCGGAACGCCTTCTGATTGGTCGGGCCTCCCGGGCTTCCCTAGCGCCATCGCCTGTTTTCGCGCAGGCGCGCGCCCGTACCCTGGTACCGCCCTTTGAGGCCTGGGGCCAGTACTTTGCGATGTGGGTGAGCTCCGTTTGTTTTAAAACTTCCCCTACTCCTTCTCCTCTTCGTTAAGTTTTCCGCGTTATTCTAGTCACTGGTACTTGCTAAAGAAACTTGAAAGTACATAAAAGTGAAAAGAGGCATTTTCTTCCATTGCCATGCTGCTGCTCCCTGATCTCAGTGTCTGGGTGGGAATGTGAGCTACCTTTGCGTTATTGTTAAAAGGATGGGATCCTGCTGTAACGGTAATAGAAGTGATGATGATAGATAAAATGTGTTGATGTTTCCTATGTGTGCCATGCTAAGTGCTGTTTGCACTTATCTACTACCATTATTCTCAATTACAGGCGAGAAACTGGCCTTACAACAAGGCTAAGTAATTTGCCCGAGATCTTGCAGTTAATAAAGAAGTAGTAGAGCCAGGATTTGAATCCAAGTTTGACTCCAGGGCTCTGGGCAGCCTCTCCCCTGTGTGGGGTGGTCTTTACACGCAGTGTTGGGCACCTGGCTGGCTCAGTCGGTTAAGCGTCCAACTCTTGGTTTGGGTTCAGGTATGGGTTCAGGTAATGATCTCTCGGTTCATGAGTTCGAGCCCTGCATGGGGCTTTGTGCTGTCAGCAAGGAGCTTGCTTGGGAATCTCTCTCTCTCCCTCTCCCTCTGCCCCTCCCCACCACAAAATAAATAAATAAACTTTACATGCAGTGTCTATTCTCCCTCTGACTTGGGAACAGTTACTGTAGATGTTAACTCTCCTATTATGGCCTCTGTGCAAGGTCCCCTGTTGGGATATTTAGGAGAAGGGGAATGCCAAGTGAGGACTGGGTTAACTCACTTGGAAAAGGCCCATCGGGCCTGATGGAGAGGCAGATATCCTAACCTGTCCCCAGGAATACCAAGGGCTGGATCACAAGTGGCTATCCCTGAGGGTGAGCAGTTCTCCCTGGGAAATAGTGACCTTGTAGCCACAGCTGCAAATGCCTCAAAATAATAACAGTGACTATCTAAAGGGCATGGGATAGATGCCAGGCAATTTATAGACATTATTTCAGGCAGCCCTCACACTAACTCTGCAAGGTGGGTGAAATGATTGCCCCAAATCAGAGTGGTTAGGATTCAAACCCAGGCGTGTCTTATGTTAGAATCTGTGATATTTCCATCGTGCCCTTTGCATTTCTGTAAAAATGTAACAGTCACTAAGAGTGAGCCTCTGTTAGGTGCCAGCTACTCAGCTGGGATTTGTCCATTAGTATCTCACTGAGTCTGTATAGTAATCCTTTCAGAAAGTTAAGATGATTTCCGTCTACAGATGAGGAAGCTGAAGTTCAGCAAAGTTCCATAACTTACTCAAGATTATATAGCCTGTTGGAAGGAGAAACAATATTCACACCCTGATTGATTCATTCCTAAACTTATGCCCGCACCTCCCCCACCCCCCTGCTTGCTGCACCATCCCAGGGCAGAGTTTTTATCTGAATTGAGGGTTCAGGCAAGAGCTGGGCTCAGACTGGGCAGGTACTTGTTTAGGGAACAGGTGAGAGCTCAGATCTGTCTGAAATTTCTTCAGGGCCCCAGGTTCTTCCTGTGACATCCACTATGGGATGAACCAGAGCAAGGCCATAAGAGGAGACAGCTGTTCCTCTTTCTGGGAGGGGGTCACAAAGAAACTGAGATGTTTCCACTGTTGTGCTTTCGTCCCCTGGTCCTGTGCATTTAGGTCCTGGTATACCTTTCGTTCCCTTGATTTTGTTTAAAAATTTTTAAGTTTACTTATTTATTTTGAGAGAGAGAGAGAGTGAAAGCAGGGGAGGGGCAGAGAGAGAGAGAGAGAGAGAGAGAGAGGATTCCAAGCGGGCTCAGCACCACCAGCTCAGAGCCCGACGTGGGGCTCGATCTCATGAACTGTGACATCATGGCCTGAGCTGAGATCAAGATTTGGACGCTCAAATTGCTGAGCCACCCAGGTGCCCCTCTCTTGATTTTGTTTAAAAGAAAAATATCCCATGTCAGAGATGCACAGGGTTGGAAAGAACTTTGAAGGAGAGTTATCAGTACAACCTTCCATCTGATGCTCCTCTACGCCCCAGTTTCTTCCTCTGTTTCTCAGGATTTCATAAGGTGTTGGGTAGGAGAGGTAAAATAATGGAGGTGGTAACATTGAAACAGGGATGAATAGTTTTTGGTTCTGAGCGAGTGAGCTATCTATCTATCTACCTATCTATTTATTTATTTATTTTTAAGAAGGCTCCATGCCCAGGGGCGCCTGGGTGGTGCAGTCGGTTAAGCGTCCGACTTCAGCCAGGTCACGATCTCGCGGTCCGTGAGTTCGAGCCCCGCGTCAGGCTCTGGGCTGATGGCTCGGAGCCTGGAGCCTGTTTCCGATTCTGTGTCTCCCTCTCTCTCTGCCCCTCCCCTGTTCATGCTATGTCTCTCTCTGTCCCAAAAAAAAAAAAAAAAAAAAAAAAGGGAAGGCTCCATGCCCAGCGTGGAGCCCAGTGTGGGGCCTGAAGTCACAACCCCGAGATCAAGACCCAAGCTGAGATCAAGAGTCAGATGCTTAACTGAATGAGCCACTCAGGCACCCCAGTTCTAAGCACTTTAAATCAGCAATTTTCAAAGCATGGCCCGGGGACCTCTGTGAGTCCCCAAGATCCTTTCAGGGGTCAAACTATTTTCATAATAATATTATACTAAGATACTGTTTTTTTCACTCTCATTCTCTCACACATATCTAGTGGAATTTTCCAGAAGCTACAGAATGTGAAGCTTCTGGAAAAGCTTCATTCATTGCATTCAGGTTGTTGCATTTATTGCAACAGATTGAATGAAGGAAATATGAGAATCATGTCACCTATGAAGCCAGAAATAAGATTTGCTACAATTCAAAACAACCTACTCCTCTTTGTAATTCATCTTTCCCTCTACCCCATCCCCAGGCAAACGCTGGTCTGCTTTCTATCACCATAGATGGGTTTGCATTTTCTATAATTTTATGTACAGGGATTCATACAGTAGGTTCTCTTTCTTTCACTCTGCAGAGTGATTTTGAGATTCATCCATGTTATTGTGTTGGGGATGAGATCTGAACTCTGGTCCTGGCACTTATTAAGTGCGTGACTTTGGGGACATTACTTGTCTCTTCTTTTTTATTTAAAAAAAAGTTTTTTTAATGTTTATTTATTTTTGAGAGAGAGAGAGACAGAGAGAGATTGAGAGATGGAGACATGGAATCCGAAGCAGGCTCCAGGCTCTGAGCTGTCAGCACAGAGCCTGACCTGGGGCTCAAACCCACGAACCGTGAGATCATGACCTGAACCAAAGTCGGACACTTAACTGACTAAGCCACCCAGGCGCCCCTCGTCTCTGCTTCAGAGAGGAAACAGTAAATAATTCCTATCTTACGTAGTTGGGGAGATAAAATGAGTCAATATAAGTAAATAAAATACTTAGTTCAGTTCCTGGTACTTACTGGGCGCTTGATAAATAGTAGTTATTTTTTAATATAAGTTTGAGATAGGAATTAAGCAGGGTAACTAGTACAGCATGGGGATGGGGAGAATCTTGTTTAGACTAATTTGATTCATAGCTCAGGTTTAACTATTTGTTAAATGTTTCTCACTTGCACACCCCGAACCTTTGCACATGCCAACCTAACCAGGAAATTTTTCTTCAGTGAGGGCTGGGGACATGGAAACTTGTAGCTTTGAAAGTCCTGCCAATTTGGAGTTACCCTGTTGGAAAAAAACAAAATCCCACTAGGCAGCTTTGAAAATGGAAAAGGTGTATTCTTTCTTCATCCTCGTTGATTCCAAGTCCAACTGGCCAGGTTTACTCAAACTCGGAATGCAAACTCCATGTCTGGGATGGGGTGGACTTCAGAAGGTTCTTGGCCAGAGGAAGAGGGAGATTGAGGTTTTCTGTGTGACTCGTTGCAGCTGAGCCTGGGGTGGGACAGAAGCCATCAAACTGAGGCATTTCTCCGAGAATCCATGCGGGATCCCCTGCTTCTCTGCCTTTCTAAGCGCTGAGGGCCATGGAGACCCGTTATAATCATGTTGTGTTTGCTACTGGCAACCGAAGCTTCTGGTATCCTCATGCGGTGGGGAGGTAACTGCGTTTTCCTAAGCCCGAAGACACAGTCTCAGAGGAAAAGAACACAAAGAGGACAAGAGAAGGGAGAAGGAGAGAGGAGGGAGGGTGAGAGAGCGTTGAATTGATCTCTGTCTGTTCAGGTCTAGCTGGAAAACACAATGAAGTGAAAAGACTTCTTGGTTGGTGTGCTTTTCTTCATTTTTTTTTCCCAGGGTTTGGAGTGGGGAGGGAGGGATGGGAAACCAGAAAGGAAGAGGTGGAGGATTGGCGGGGCCCCGAGCAGAAGCAGCACGGCCCCTCGGGGCTGGGGAGGGGAAAGTAACTTGGGGATTCTGGGACCCTCTTGGGTCACCCCCTTGCTGGCCAATCCCTTCCTTCCACACGAGACCGCGGCTCATGCTGCCAGTAGTGCATTTGGAACGAGGAAAAGCCAAGTAGCTGAAGCCTGCCTATCCATCCCTGCCCTAGAAAAAAAAAAAAACACCACGTAATTTTTCTTCCAGTTGAGTGTGGGATGGTGTCGATGTTGGTTTTATTTTTTTCCAGTATAGAGTATTGGCAAACTTTCATTGCGTTCTTACTTTGGGCTCAGCACCATTCTACGTGCTTTACAGGCGTTATCTCAACGAATTCTTCCAACAGCTTTGAGAGGTGTGGGTCCTATTATCGTCTCCATTTTACAGAGTAAGCAACTTCCGTTGCTTAGAAAGGGAACTGGTAAGCGGCAGAAGCAGGCTTGGTCCACAGGTCTGCTGAACGCGGCGCCTGCACCCTCAAGTAGTGCGCTGTGTGTAGGTTCAGTCCCTGAGGTAGCTCACAGGTTACTGTTACTTGCAGGGAAGAAGACTGGATCTGGGAAGGAGGGAGGTAGACAGTCATGTGTGAGAGCAACTACAACACGATGTGTGACGGGCCATACTAGCAAGTTGGAGGCCACGGAAGAGAATGCTTATACCCGCTACAGGCCTGGGATGATGGGGTGAAGTCTTTTTACTTCATCTTTTTTTTTTTTTTTAACGTGACTTTTTTTTTTTTTTTTTTTTTTTTAAATCCGAGTTAGTTAACATGTAGTGTTAAGGTGACTTTTTAAAACGTCAAAAGCTCAAGCTACAGAGCCTGCTGCCTGGCCTCACACTGAGCTCTGCCACTTACTAAGCGCTGCGACTGTGGCTAAGTTACTTGCCCTCTCTGAGCCTCGAGTTCTTTATCTATAACATGAGGATACATTCATTCCACAAACGTTTCCTGAGAACCGTTTTGTGTCAGGCCGTGTTCTAGGCAATAGAGATATTGGTGAATAAGATAGACGTGGCCCTATACTCTCAGAGCTTCCATTCCAGTGGGGATAAGAGTTGTACCTACCTCACGGAGCTGATGAGTCTGTAACATCCAGCTCTTCACTCCTACCTTTTCTTACCTCAACTCAAGCTGCGTTTGCTCCATTTCTAGAGAACTCTTCCCTGACCTACCTGACCAGCTCAGTTTCCCTGGGACCGTGGACCCATCCTTTGTAACGCTTAGCATCATTGTAAGTTGTTTGATTCTTTGACCAAAGTCTGTAAATTCCTTGAGGGCAGGCACAATGTCTGGTTTCTTGTTTTATTTTGTTTTTTACTCAGTAGTCACTGGTTCATATTAGGCTTTCATCAAATACTTGTGAATGAGTAACTGAAATGAGATAATGCATGTAAAGGACTTGGTGTGGCCTTGGCACAGTCAGCGCTCAATGAAATACTATCTTCTGTTATAACTTGACATTTATCCTTCTTGATTCGAAAACTGAAATAAGCCCCACTCACACCTACCAGCCTTTGACATCTGCTGTGTAATGGACTCTGCTGTGCTGGTCGATACTCAACTGCCATTGCCCCTTTCTTTCTTGTTGGCAGACCCTGGATGTTGTGTGATTGTTTACCCTTCCCCCCAGACTAATAAGTGGCACAACTAGGATTTGAATCTAAGCAGTGGGCTCCATAGACTGAGCTTTTAACTTAAAAAAGGTCAGAGACTGGTAAATATTTGCAAATCATATATCTGATAAGGCGTTACTATCTGACATATATAAAGAGCTTCTATAACTTCTACAACTCACTAGCAATAAAAAACGACCCAGTAAAAAACTGGGGAAAGGACTTGAATAGACAGCTTTCCAAAGATCTGCAAATGGCCAATAAACACATGAAAGATGCTCAATGTTACTAATTGTTAGGGAAAAGCAAATCAAAACCACAGTAGGATACTACCTTACAACTCTTAGGATGGATACTATATAAAAACACCTAAAACCCCCCAAACGAGGAAATAACAAGTGTTGGTTTGGACGTGAAGAAATTGGAGCCCTTGTGTGTTGTGGGTGGGAATGCAAAATGGTGCAGCTAACATGGAAAACAGTATGGCAGTTCCTCAAAAAAAAAAAAAAAGACTTACCATTTGATCCAACAATTCTCCTGGGTATATACCCATAAGAATTGGATCCAGAGTCTCAAGAAGATATTTATACACCCACGTTCATAGCAGCATTATTTGCAATAGCCAAAAGATGGAAGAACCAAATGTGGTATATACATTTAATGGAATGTTGTTAGCCTTAAAAAGGAAGGGAATTCTGGGGCGCCTGGGTGGCTCAGTCGGTTAAACGGCCGACTTCGGCTCAGGTCATGATCTCGTGGTCCGTGAGTTCGAGCCCCGCATCGGGCTCTGTGCTGACCGCTTGGAGCCTGGAGCCTGTTTCAGATTCTGTGTCTCCCTCTCTCTCTGCCCCTCCCCCGTTCATGCTCTGTCTCTCTCTCTGTCTCAAAAATAAATAAACGTTTAAAAAAAAAAAAAAAGGAAGGGAATTCTGACACATGCTACAATATGGATGAACCTTGAGGACATTATGCTGAGCGAAATAAGCCAAACACAGAAGGACAAACATTGTATGATTCCACTTATATGAGATATCTAGAGTAGTCAAATACATAGAGACAGAACTTAGAATGCTGATTGCCAGGGGCTGGGGGAAAGAAGAATGGGGAGTTATTGCTTAATAGGTATAGAGTTTCAGTTTTGTAAGATGAAGAGTTAAGTGGATGGATGGTGGTATTGGTATCACAACAATGAGAATGACTTTAATGCCACTCCCTGTACAATTGAAAATGGTGAAGATGGTCAATTTTATGTTATGTGTGTTCTACTACAATTTTTAAAAACTTGATGATCAACACTTTTTTTCAGTTCAAAAATGTCACAAGTTAGTATGGAATTATATTTTAATATAGCTAGCATATGTATGTATATATGTATATAAAGTCACATATTAAAAATAAAAATAAAAAGGACTTTATTAATCTCGTCATCCCAGGCCTGCAGGCCCACCAGTCATGACCGATCTCATTGGTCTTAACTGGTGACTTGTATATCTGTGGATATGTGGTCTGATTCTGGCCAGTGGGATATGAGGGCATGAGGCTGGTGGGCTTTTGAGAAGTTTCTTCATTGATAAAAAGGAGATGCACAGGAGGGTAGATGCACAATGATGACATCACTGAATTTTAAATTAAACAACCCTGGGCCCTCCTTCCTCCAGACTTCTTATAGGAGATTATAAAGGTTCTTTATTGCTCAAGCCATTTTGAGTTGGCATGTGGCCAAAGACATCCTAACAGATACAGAATATCATAAAATCAGGACTAGGCCTCTCTGGCCCTCGGAGTGCTTTTCCTCTGTGAAGCTTCCCCAAGTCAGAGTAAATTGTATTTTCCTCTCCCAAGAAAGCACTGTTGTGTTGACCGCAAAAAGTCTACAGGATTCCCAGTTTGAGGCTGGGAGTTTGTGGCAGCTGTGGCGGCATACCATTCCAATCTCCCTTCAAAGAAGAACTTGCCATGTGGCTGCCCTTCTGGGCCATGCCCATGCTCTTCATAGGCAACCCTTGCTAATGACTGAACGTGGTGGGGGTGCCGGGGCCTGGCCATTTCTGCCCATGTAGGACTCCTCTTAACCAGCAGTCTTTCCTCCAGAATCTTTTCTTGCCCAGTCTGGCTTCTCTTTTATCTTTCCAGGCTTTACCACCATCCCCACCCCCTCAGCTGGCTTGCACACCTCACTGTGTCTCAGCACCCACTTCCCGGAGGACCCAACTGACACAGAGTTGAATATAATAATTACGCCTTTTGAGGGATTTGTGCAGCCTGGTCTGAAAATAGTAGGCCTGCTTGTTCCTTCTTGTCGTTCTATATCGTTCTAAACATATTCCTAGTACCTTGAATAATAGACCAGCAGACACTCAGCAATTGGGCAAATGTTAAGTGCCTATTCATGCTTGCACTGTCCCAGAGGCCTTCCATTCTTTATCTCATTTAATCCTCAAGGAAGTCCTAGGAGATGGGCATAAGTAGCCTTATTTAGCAGATGAATAAAACCGAGTCTTGAAGTGTTTGGTGATGCATCCAAGGTCACTTTATTTGGATCTGGTTGTCACCCCCGCAGAGAGCACTGCTTTCCTGTCTAAAATACCTCCCCACTTCCATTGTTCTCTACTCCTCTGCCCCACTTTACCGCTCTTGACTTTACCAGTTTATGTGTTTATTGTCTGTCTGTCTCTCTGAAAGGGAACCTTCCCAGGGCAGTGGTCCTGTCTTATTTACTGCTGTATCCTCAGAACCTAGAACAGTGTCTGGCTCTGAGCAGTGTTCAGCTAGTCATCGAATGGATGCATAAGGGAAACTAAGCTCATCTTTAGGTCATGTTTATATTCAGTGTTTTAAATAAGAATACACCCTATTTGAATAATACTATGGTTTATGAAGTGTTTCCACTGCTCTCTCCTTTGGTCCTCACGGAAGTCTTTGAGGTAGGACTGACACTGTTGTTCCCTTTGCAGGGTCTTCTCATGCATGGTAGTTAAATAATTATATAATTATTTTATGACTGGCTCCCCTGCTAGCTGAGGCTCCATGAGGACAGGGCCTTGCTGTGCCTGTCTATGTCATATGCCTCTGTGCCTGACACACTGTGGTGCTCATATACATATGTGAATATGAATATGCATGTGTGTATATATATATATATATATATATATATACACACATACATATATATGTCTAAAATTTCCACTCAATAGATGGGCAATCAAAACCCTGTGTTCACAATCCTAGGTTGTGGGCCGGAAAACTTTTTTGTTTGTTACCCACAGTGGGAAATTTAGTGTTCATCATGACCCCAGGAAACACACATCCACACAAATATGCAATAGTGCCTATACTTAGTGTAGACTAAGCACTGATATTTTTCTCCTCTCTTCAACTTGACTTCATTAGAAAATGTGTAGTTCCTACATTTATTTCATAGATAATGCACTTGATCTTAGCCAAAAGGCTGAGAAGCGATTCCCATTGATTTCATGACCAACTAATGTCTGAACAACCTTGGCCTAAGTGATTTGCTCAAGGTCACCTGGCTAGCAGAGTGGTAGGATCACGAAATAATCCAGTATTCTTGCACCTACTCTACTCTGGTGGATTTCTTGCCCCTTGTGTCTGTTTTGATAACCAAAGAACAAATTTGTTCTTCTACTTGTCAGCCACAATTAAGGCAATGCCAGTCTCACCATCTGTAGGCATTTCAATTTGGTTCGTCCAGATACCTTGGCTCTCTGCAGTGCAGCTGTCCAGGAGGTTCTTCCTAGAAACTCTAAAGGGAAAGATTTAGCCCTAATGGGTGGCACCCCTATACTTGCTGGAATTCTCATCCAAATTACACCAAACATTAACATATGGACAAAGGCACATGGCATATTAAATGATTTACTGGGGTCAAAGATCAAGTCAATGGCAGGTCTATAGTTAACCCGCCACACATCCTCAGAATCTGCTGGCCGACACGAGGAAGCCTGGGCTAGGCAGGGCGGTCGGCCTGGACCTGGTCAGCCGTCAGCCAGTTAATCTACAACGGCACCTTCTTTTCCTACCAGAGGGAGGTTTGACTTGAACTCCTGGGAGACCTGCCTTCTTGGAATCTAGATTTCTCTGCTTCAGAGTCTAGTTTAGCTGGTGTTGGACGCAGAAGCCTAGAGAAAGCTGAAACTTGTTTATTTGTTCTTTTATTCCTGGATTTATAATTTGACCTAATATACTGTATGCCTGTACATGTGTTGATCTCAAAAAATGTTTGAGCTTGCCTGCTTCTCAGGCCATGTTGGCAGGCAGCTGTTAAAGCCATCAGCGATGTTTGCTTCCAGTTACAAAAGAAAACATTCTCTATTTGGGGTTATGTTGTTGTTTTTTTTCTTTCCTGATTTAAAAGGGGAAATATGTTTCCCAGTAGAGATGTGGGGCTGCCCCACCCCCTTCCAGAGCTAAGAACAACTAAGAAACCTTTTCGGCACACCTGGTTCACCATCTTTCTAATATTCATGCTCTTTTTCTCTCCCCGTGGAAGAATTCTTAGGGGATTTGGTTTGAAATTATTTGAGCAACTGGGCAGGTTTCTTGCCCTTCCTTGTGGGGATAGAGTTTATGGTTCAACATCTCCCTCAAACTCTGGTGTGTTTTTAGCTACGCAAGAGTCAGGTTATGTCTCACTATCAGGTGCGGCGATCGCTGCTGACGGGACCAAGAAAACATGCGTCATTCTAACCTCTGCCCAGAACCTTTGAAGGAATGCAAAAACCCTGACCTTGCTTTGGAGAGACCATCTGGGGAAGACTTCATTTCCCCAAATATATATGAGATTGAGAGTTCCTCTGGGTGGGAAGTAGGGAAAACCATATGGCAAATGTGGGGCTTGCATATGCAAATATTTGTTTCAGAGAAAATGATTTAACGTGGTAAGTACACTCCCGAAAGACTGACCTGTACCCTGGGGAAGCGCACGGAAGGAGTTGGAGGTAAAGAGGAACGAAGAACAGAGAAGCCAGACGACAGCTGGGAAACTGGACCCAAGGCAGCGAGACTTGCTCAGGGTTGGAGATGCCTTTGGAAGTGGCAGACCAAAGCTCAGTAACCAGCTGGAAGCAAGAGCGGTGGGGAGGTTTGAAAATGAGGAATGGAAACCTCTGGGGAAAGTGTGGCTGCCTAAACGAAAGAGGCTTCGAGTAAAAAAAAAAAAAAAAAAAAAAAAAAAAAAACCACAAAAAAAAAAGGCCCCGAAGGAAACCCCGACAAGGGTAAAAATCAGAGAACATGTGGGCT
>NC_064818.1:58037672-58116926 GCF_023721935.1 Panthera uncia | reverse complement strand
AAAAAAAAAAAAAAAAAAAAAAAAAAAAAAAGAACCCAACAAACAACAGTGCCTCAGAGGAATCCGGCAATGGTCAGAATCACAGGACAGCTTGGACTTCAAGCTGAAGGTGACATCTGGGCCACTACATGGAAGGTCTCAGGAACCCCAGGACTCTGACTAAAGGACATAGTCAAGTTGAAACTGCTTATCGCCTGAACACATGACTCTGAGAAAGAAGACTTTGAAATGGTATCTTTTTCAGAATTTCAGATTCCAGTTGTTTATTGCTGGGCTATGCAAGCAATTGACTTTTGTGTACTGACCTTCTCACACAGACTCTCTTTCCATTTATCTAGGCCTTTTATTTCTTTCATTGGTGTTGTATAGTTTTCTAGATGTAGACCCTGTTCATGATTGGTTAGATTTATAGCTGGTATTTGGTTTTTTTGGATGCTATTGTAAGTGTTTTTTTTAACATTTCAAATCTGAATTGCTCATTGCTGGTCTTCAGGAGAGCACAAGAAACTAGAATTTATCTTCTTAACTTCCATTTTGAGCTTGTTCCCAAAGACACTCTGAGTGAGGGAAGGCTGGGGCAGGATGGGTCAGTAATCACAGCTGTCCCCTCCCCACCTCCCCCCTCTTCCTCACTCTATAAATATTTGTTTATTCATTTGAATAGCAGCTAGGGAGGGAGGAGGTGCTGTTGAGGAACAAGGGACAATGTCTAAGTCTCAAGGTTAAGATCTTTGGAGGAGCAGTGTTTGAACTCTTAGTGTTTGAGACAGAATGGTGGGTGTGGGAAAACCGGTGGCTACAGCAGTGTGAGAAAGGGAGAGAGGGCTTCACCAAGCTATGTGAGTAAAGACGAAGGCATATTATGCCTGGGGTCCCATGTGACAGTCTACCAAAGAGCATGTGAATTGAGATCTAACTCCTGCTTTTGGCCCAGAGTAATTAGAGCATAATCAAGCCATTGCTGTGCTCATGTCCATGCCAGTGTTTATCTCAGAAAACAAGATGGAGAATGTGAACAGTCCCTGTAAAACTAGGGGTTTGTTGAGGATGTGAGTCTTACTGGTTGGGAGAAAGTGGGGCTCATGGTGGAAACTGAGTTGAGAAAAACATGAGAAGACTCTCTCGTCACCCCTCCTCTTTGCATCCCCCAGTGCCTAGCAAGGTACATGGAAAATGGTTCTCAATCAATGTATATTGAACAATTCTGGAGGCAGCTCAGCCAGTTGACTTTAGTGCCCAAGTGTCCAAGGTGGGATAAGGAAGAAAGAGGAACTTGCTGAAAGAGTTTAAGCAACTATTACCAACAGAATCTGGGGTAACAGTTAAGTCAAGATTTATGTGGCTTCCAGGGTTTTTGTTTTGTTTTGTTTTTACTGGGATAACAGGTAGATTAACACTCTAGACGCTAAGTTGTTGCTTACTCAGTGACAGAGGTAGCTGAGAGACACGGATCTGCTTTGGGTTGCAGGTGAACCACAGATGGTTCATATCTTCCCTAAATCTAAAGAATGTCCGCTGAGCTGTCAGCCGATGAGATGCATAACTGGGGACGCTGCTGGTGTGCTGGAGGACCGTGTAGTGCTAGGATCTCTTAGCATCGCTTCTAATCAGGATCACCTATGATGTCCTGGAGCTGTTGTTAACGAGTTGTGCCCTTTGCTGGAGGAGCCCTAATTCATGGAGGGTGACTGCAGGAACTTCTGGGAGCCAGAGCCAAGGCCTTGGAGCAGAAGCCCTGAGCCTTGAGGGGTGTGGGCAGAAGGTCACTTAAGAAGATCAGAAGGATAGTGAGGGAACCATTTCAAAGAGAGATGCTCTGAGTTGCCATTAATTAAGGTATAGTGGAAAAGATGCCTTCCCATCAAAGCCCAGCTTTCCTTCTGGGTCCCAAGGAAATAATTTACACAGGTTCTTACCTGGAACGTTTCACTGAGAACTGGCATATCATGTGCATTTCTTCCATGCCTCTGCAAACAATAAAGAAGTTAGCCAAGAACACCACCATTTTTTTCTTAGGCAAGGGCCTAAAATTCCATGATAATACTATTTCACAGAGGGACCAATATTCATTAACAGTTAAATATGGAGAGACAGGGTTGCCTGGGTGGCTCATTCGGTTGAACATCTGACTCTTGGTTTTGGTTCAGGTCATGATCTCACAGTTGTTATATTGAGCCCCATGTCAGGCTCTGCGCTGGCAGCATGGAGACTGCCTGGGATTCTCTCTCTCTCCCTCTCTCTCTGTGCCTCTTCCCCACTCGTGTGTGTGTGCGCGTGTGTGTGCTCTCTCTCAAAATAAATAAATAAACTTAAGCAAAATAAGTATACAGAGAGGTTTTATTATGTGAGGCCAAGAGCATGAGCTTTGCAATCAGTAGATCTGTGTTTAGTTTTAGTTTTGCTGTACACTAGCTTTGTGGCTTTGGGACAAATCGCTTGACCTCTCTGAATCTCTAAGACATAGGGATAATAATAACAAGAATATCCATTCTGTTGACTTTATAGGCTAATGTTGTACGCAAGGAAGTGCTCTACATTAATTATGATTATTATTGGGGCAAAATTGGAATCTGTGCTCCCTGAAAATTGGGTCAGGGGAGAATCCATTTAGAAGGACTGACATGGACATACTGATACAGGCAGGTCATGAAGGTCAGGGGAAGTGAAAAGTGTCAGTCAACAAATATTTATTTACCATCTACTGTGTGTAAAACGTTCTTGATGCAGAGGGAGAAAAGTGGGGTAGGGAGGAAGGGGTGGGTAGTAGGCATGGTTTTTGTCCTTTGACAGGCTATCTGGAGAAGAAGGACATGGTGAGAAGTGGGGCCGATACCAGCCAGTCTAGACTACTGCCAATTGAGTAGTCTAGTTGGAGAGTGCTAAGGATTTTCAGGGGAGAGCTTTCGAGGGGGCCAAAACATGAGTTTGTTTTGATGACTGGGTGGGATTCATATGAGGGGGAATTTTTCTAGAAAGAGAACAGGTAGGAGCAAAAGCTCAGAGTCCAGGAAAAACAAGACATTCATGTCACCTATCAAACACTCACTACACACTCTGCATTGTATGAACTTCTTTTACACGCTGTTGTCCAGTTTAACATATACACCATCATACAGCAAAGGAGGCTTTGTCCTCGCCATTTTGCAAATGAGAAACTGAGGCTCAACAAAGTCAAGTATTTCACCCAAGGTCACCTACTAAAGAAATGGCAGAGCCAGCGTTCAAATCCAGATTGTCTCACCCTTTTTTTTTTTTAACGTTTACTCATTTTTTGAGAGAGAGAGAGAGAGAGTAGGGGAGGAGCAGAGTGAGAGGGAGACACAGAATCTGAAGCAGGCTCCAGGCTCTGAGCTGTCAGCACAGAGCATGACGCAGGGCTTGAATCCATGAACCGCCAGATCATGACCTGAGCTGAACTCGGATGCTTAACTGACTGAGCCACCCAGGTGCCCCCAGATTGTCTCACTTTTAAGTCCAAAGGTCTTTTCACGTGATGAACCACTTGGGGTAGCAAATAGTCAGTCTGGGTGGAATGGAAGAATTCGTGCTGGGGCAATAAGGATGGAGAGAGGTCCTGGGAAACCAGAGTATTGAGTGCCAGGCAAAGAGCTTTAGATTGACTACAAAGCCTATGGGTGGCAGAGGTCTCTCTGAGTAGCAGAGTGACATAACTAAAGTTTGCCCAAGGCTCTGGGGGCCTAGGCTGTGCCAACTAGTAACTGGGCGGTTCAGGAGGGAGAAAGCTACCACCTTGTCATGCATTCCTGGGTGATTCCTCCTCTTGAACTTCCTTCCTCCGGTGTGTTAGTCCTGGTACTCTTAAACACTTCTGCAATTGCCACCCCGGAGGGAGCATCATATTTCAGCAAGGAGCAGAGTCAAAGAGATTCAGATCGGTCCTGGATCCAGTAGTGGACTCCAGTGATGAAAGCGCTCACACACAGACTCTTGTAGCACCGGAGTACCACTGAGCCAAGCCTTCCAAGTGAGAGGCTTCTACATTCTTTTTCTAAGCGGAAGGTTTCGATGTAGGTCAATGGTGAAAGGCGAATTGCTGGAGGGCTAACAGACAATGCCCACTCTTTACATTGTGTGAGCGAATTTCTCAACTGATTAAGTAGTAGTTTGCTTGGGGTCTTTAAGTGTGTAGCAGTGTGGCAATTCTTTCTGTCCTCCAATCCCTCTTTTTAATTGAATTTTAAATTGGATGTTGATCTTCAAAGCTTAAAAAAGTATATGCTCTATGACTGTTAGGAATTTATAAGCAACTTTAAAACAAAGTCAAGAATGTGGATATGGAGCACTCTCTATAATACCAAAAACGTGGAAACACTTCAGTTTCCAGGAATAGGGAATTGGTTGAGTAAATTAAGGTACATCTTACTCAGTGGAAGGCGATGCAGGCATTAAAATGATACTGTTGAAGGATATTTAATGGTATAGGAAAATGTCAGGGTTATATTAAGCTACAGTTGAGGCCAGCTTTTAATTTTTAAAAGTACATAATCACCTCACACCTATTAGGATGGCTATGATTAACAAACAAATAAACAAGCAAACCAGAAAACAAACGTTGGTGAGATGTGGAAGAATTGGAACCCTAATGCACTGCTGGTGGGAATACAAAATGGTGCAGCCAAATGTGGAAAACAGTATGGAGGCCGCTCCAAGAATTAAATACAGAATTACCATTTGATCCCGCAATCCCACTTTTGGGTATATACACGAAAGAACTGAAAGCAGGGACTCACACAGCTATTTGTACACAAGTGTTTATGGCAGCATTATTTGTAATAGCCAAAAGGTGGAAATAAACTAAGTGTCCACTGATGGCTGAATGAATACACAAAACGTGCTGTATACATACAGTGGAAATTTCCAGCCTTTAAAAGAAATGAAATTCTGACCTATGCTACAACACAGATGAACCTCGAAGACGTTATATGCTAAGTGAAATAAACCAGATACAAAAGGACAAATACTGTTTGGTTCCACTTATATGAGGGACCTGAGTAGTCAATACATAGTTACAGGAAGTAGAACAGTGGTTGCCAGAGGCTGGGGGATGGGGAAATGGGGACAGAGTCCCAGTTTGGGAGATGGAAAAGTTCTGGAGATGGATGGTGGTGGTGATTGCACAACAATTTGAATGTAGTCAATGGCATTGAACTGCACACTTAAAAATGGTTAAGATAGTAAATTTTACTGTATGTATATAGTACCACAATAAAACAATTTTTAGAGAATTATATATACGAAAGACTATATGGAAGGCTGGGTAGCAGATTAAAGGTGATTTTATTTATTTTCTTTTTAGTTATTTTCTATTTGGTTTTTAAAATCATTTAAAAATTATTATTTAAAAAAAAATTTTTTTTAAACATTTATTTATTTTTGAGACAGAGAGAGACAGAGCATGAACGGGGGAGGGGCAGAGAGAGAGGGAGACACAGAATCGGAAGCAGGCTCCAGGCTCTGAGCCATCAGCCCAGAGCCTGACGCGGGGCTCGAACTCACGGACCGCGAGATCGTGACCTGAGCCGAAGTCGGACGCTCAACCGACTGAGCCACCCAGGCGCCCCTAAAAATTATTTTTAAGTACATGAGGATTACATAAATACATCTTCTTGTAAAAAAGTAAAATATACAGATATAGTTAAAGTCCCCTTAGATCACCTCCCTCAATCCCGTATGTACATGTACCTGACGTGTATATAGGATTGTTTTATACATATCATTTTTGTAATATAATTTGTCAACTTTTGTTTTCACTCACCATCATTCATAGATATGTTTCCATGTCATTCCTTTCCAGTTTCACTTTTTTATTTTTTATTTTGACTTTTTAATAATTTTATTTTATTTACTTATTTTTAATTTAATTTTTCATTTTTTAAAATAATTTGGATTTTTTAAAGTTTATTTACTTTGAGAGAGAGAGAGAGAGAGTGCGAGGGAGGGGAATAAAGAGAGAGGGAGACCGAGAATCTCAACCAGGCTCTGTGCTGTCAACACAGAGCCCGATGTGGGGCTCGAACTCACGAACCGTGACATCATGATTTGAATTGAAACCAAGAGCTGGACACTTAACCGACTGAGCCACCCAGGTGCCCCATTTATTTTTTTTTTTCTTTTAGAGAGAGCACACACATGAGGGGAAGAGGGGCAGAGTGTGTGTGTGTGGGGAGAGAGAGAGAGAGAGAGAGGAGAGAGAGAGAATGAATGAGAATCCCAAGCAAGCTTCATGCTCAGTGTGGAGCCTGATGCGGGGCTAAGTCCCACAACCCTGAGACCATGACCTGAGTGAAAATCAAGAGTTGGATGCTTAACTGACTGAGCCACCCAGGTGCCCCCAGTTTCACACTTTTAAGTGATTAGATATTATTCCAGAGATGGGCATGTTATAGTTTACTTAGCTGGTTGCCCATTGATGGACATTTAGGTTGTTTAATTGCAGTTTTTTGCTATTATAAGCAATTTCCGGTAAACACAATTTATGTTTTTTTAATTGATTCTAATAAAGTGTGTAACATTTATAAAGAGAAAGAGTATTTTAAAATATTAAAAATATCTGTTTTCATTTGAGCTGGAACGAAGGCAGTGACTTTAATTCAGTGTGTGTCCCCATCTTCCTAGAGGCCAGGGTGGCCCAAGACACACATATGCTCTTTCACTGTTAATGTGTTGGGAAACTTGGCCTCCATTATTTTTTTCTCACAAAGTTCAGAATAGTATAAATCCATGAGCTCCCCAACTTTCAGGATCCATGTGAAAACCATTATGACCAACGGCTGCTACAGATAAGCACTGAACTACATCTAAAACCTCAAAGCAGAGGAACTGAGGCTCGGGGACAGACTTTTCAGCCCACAGAGGGGAGGAAGTGATGCTAGATATGGCCACCCCTGCGGTACATCAGAATTCTCCAATGGAACTGAGATCATTTGATTCCTTGGATGTGCAACCATATTAGCTCCTATAACCACCGGATCTTCAACTCCTACCCTTCTACTTGGGATGCTGGAGACGATGGGATCGGTGAGGAAATCAGCAATTGCCAGCACCCTTCACTTAGCACCTTGTCATCTTTAACTGAAGTTGCAACTGAGTGCAAAATAAGTAAAGTTCTTGCATTTGCTAAAATAAGTTACAATGAAAAGACTTTCCAGTTAAAAAAAAAAAAAAAAAAAGGAAAAGAAAAAACCTCCCCTCCCTTTAGTCTCCCCTCCAGTCTCTAATCTCATCTGTGAAAAAGAACTGTACTTTACTGTCCACAAAACAGTTCATTTTCAAAGTGAGAGAAGAATTGCTCTGTGAGGAGAGCCATCAGTAACTGGGGTTCATGAATTCCGGCTTGTTTATAGAAAGCAGTGGCTGAGGATAGACACTTTGAAACCACCTGTGAAAGAATTAAAGACCAAGGGGGGCAAAACCCCCATCACAAACAGAATCTCACTGATCAAGTGTGAAAGAAAAGGAAGAAAGAAAAAGCCAAGTAGATCTTTGCAGGCAACCACTAGATGGACACAGAATTCAAAAACATTCTTTAGTGAGATCAAGGATGGCAGGCTTTGAAGCCTGGAGGGCTGGCGAGTCTCAGCACCGGCCTGGCCGTGGCAATCCCCGCACCGACGCGCCCACAGTCTTGCACTTGCTGGAGTAAAGCATTTAAATTGGAACAATGTCAAATTTCACAGCTATCTTATGTCCAGTGACCTTACGGGACCCCGGGGGAAAGACAGATAAAAAATGATTGTTCTCAACACGTTCCTGAAAGTGAAGAAGTCACACAGGCAACCTTGAGAAACAACTTTTCAAAATGAAAACACCCACAAACTCTTGCTTGCGGGGTGGCAAGCAAATTGTGCTTATTTATCTATTCATTTATTTATTCTCTTTACTGAGGACTCACAGTGTGTCACCCTTTTTACAGAACACCTGCAGAGATCAAGTTCCATCACCATGGCACGTAAATTTGCGAGGATGATGTTATTGTGGGAAAAAAGAAGATAACTCTTCTGAATTATTTAATCAATCTGGAACAGGTTTTATTGTTGTTGTAAAGGAAGTGAGACATAACTTGTGTCTGACCAAGAAAACCAAAAAAACAGAAGAGGACAAAGATGAGATCTCAAACCTCTGCTGTGTGTTTAGGTAACAATTTCAATGACTGTTCACATCCCGTAACTATGCCTAAGTGAATCATCTTAGCTTAATGGGATTTTTTTCCCTTTAAAAGAAATAAATGTTATAGATGTTGCTAAAATTTTCTTTAACCACGACCCCCAATCTCATTTCCCACCTTCCTTCCCAGAGGCAGCCACCAGCATGAGTTTAAGATTGATAATTCTGTTCTCTTTTTTGTACTTTTCTATACATACATATGTTCCCTCAAGAGTTAAGATACTGTTTTTTGTGTTAACTTTTCTCGTGAATGGCATCATACTGTATGTATTGCTTCGAATTTATTTATTTTGCAATTGCACTCAACTTTACGTTTTCCCCACCTATCCAGATATGTGTGCCCTTCCTTCTGGGGACTTAATGTTTTAAAGGAAGAAAGCAAAGAGGAAGAAAAGTTTATTCACACTGGAACAGTTACATGTACCTATATGTTTCTGCCTGTCTCTGATTAGGAGACCAAAGTCAGGAGGACTTCTTGGAGGAAGGGTGGCCTAAATTCAGTTTTTAGAATAGATCAAAAAATGCTACATGACAAAGAATGTCACAGGGCATTTTAAAGATACCCTTTAAAATAATTTCCTAAACTAGCAATTGTGAGGTTTACTGCATGATTATTATCTTTCCTTCACTATTTGGAATATAGGTCCTATTATTATTATTATTATTATTATTATTATTATTTTGGTTTGGTTTGTTTTTTTCACATTTTGGCTAGATGGAGATTTCACTGGGAAAGTAGGTTTTACAAGGGATGCTATACTAATCAGGTCAAGATTTGCTAAAACCAGACAACTCCAGAAACTCTACAAAACACTATCGTTTAAATCCAACAGGTGGATACACGTACCAATTACAAATGAAAGAATCTTTGATCACCGGAGTCGTTGGTGTGTGCTGAGTAAAATCCATCCCAAATCCAAATATATTTGTAGTGTGAGATGAAGATATGGAGGTCACGAGTGAGTACTGCTTATGTTAGTAGTTTTAATTTTACCCTGTCGGAGCCCCTGTGTACAAAATTTGAGAAAGCAAGACCTTGATTTGCTCAGGTTTCCCCGAGGAGGGGCTGCAGAATCCTTGAAGCATGATTTGAAAAAGATGGATAAGATATTCCACCCAAAATTCAACATCACCTTTAATCTTGCCCTCTCCTCCTCTAATCCCTAGGTAATGTTTTGTGCTTCTTTTGCAGGAAAGCAATTTTGTTAATCACTTTAGCACCAATTCTTGCATCCCTGGCAATACTCAGAACTGCCTCCATCCAAGTCTTTGATGTGGGAAAGAAACACACACACTCTTTCACATGTAATCTGAAAACAATTCACCTCTTGCCAATGAATGCACAGCACTCCACTTTAATAGAGAGCAAGTTCTGTGGAGGTTTCTAATCCTTTCTGCCAAAGAAGAGAAGAGAGAGAATCACTCAGGTAGCCCAACCTCATTCAGGAGTTAAAATCACTTGGAATGTTTTGTGGTGTGTTGGGGGCTTTTTAAAAAATATCACTTGCTGAAGATTACGGCTCTCAGGGGAAATCAAAACAACTCAAGATCAAAAAAAATAAATAAAAAATAAAAATAAAAAAAGAATCCCCATCCCCAACTCAAACAGGATATTCTTCTCAACTCAGATAACTCTTGATCTAAGTGTATTACAAGAAACCTGCTTTAATCCCTCAAAGCAATGGTGTTATAGATAAGTAGCGGTAACTGAGGTGGCTTAAATTCCAGAAATGTACAAAAGATTTGGTTGGAAACAAAACTAAAGAAGAAAGCAAGCTCAATCTGCATTGCTGTGACTTAAGAGGTAAATTTAGGGCAGTAAAAATGCAAAGAATGACCCGTAAAAAAGAAATAGCCATAAAGTCCAGAATTGTCCTAATGGTCCCACAGGCTGCTTTCAGCATGTGTCTGAATGTGTGTGTGCTTTAGGGGTGTGTTTGTGGAAGTATTTTTAAGAAAGTGAAATTTTTTTTACTGATTTCAGGATCTGACAGAGTTCATTTGAAAATTTCTTTATACATTTTACTGTGATATTACAACATTCTGAAACCGTATTTCACAAATGATTTTCTTTCTCTTTATATTTTCTTTCTCTTTATATTTTTGGTTGAACTCCAGTATTTTCTTCCTATTTAGTCCCTTTTCCTTGACGTATCACTGCTCACTTAAATGCAATGGGATGGACTTTATGGTTTTTCCTTCTGTCAGTAATTAACCATATTTTCACAGTCTGGGTATTCGTTTTGATCTATCTTCTGACATCCCAGTGAACAGATTGCAAATTCCCCCTCCCGCTTGTCAACTATAGCTCTCTATTGCAAAATAATGGCAATTTCTTTCATTATGGCCTCTCCCATTTGCCCAACACATGCTTGCAAATGCTCTTTCACTTTTTTAAGAGTGCCCCCTTTTTAGAGGTAAAGCTTGTTATTTGATAGATGATACATACAAATAGTTAATAGTTAACAATTCAAAAGGTATAAAATAGCATGGCACCCAGTTCCCCTCCTTAGAAGCAGACCTTGGTGCTAGGTTTTTGTGTATCTCTCCAGAGATCTTTGGCATGTATCTCTCCAGAGATCTTTGGCGTACAAAAGTCAAAGCACACACATGTAGTTTCCCCTGCAAATGGCAACGTATGATATACACTCTTCTGTAGCTTGCTTTTCCCCTTAATGTATATTAGAGATCGTTCTATAGCGATTCTACAGGTGTTCCATGGTTTATTTAAACAGTTTGGAATACATTTGTTCCAAACGCTTCTATTCTCTAATTGTGGCTTCTTTCCTCACAGGTTGTGTCTGTGACTCTATCCTAGGTACCGTAAATAAGTGACTGAATTGTAACCCAGAGGGCTCTTGAACAAGTTTTAAAATTTTGTTTTCTAAATGTTTAAAAACTGAAAAAATTACCCAAGGGGATATGGGTTTATAGTTTTCAAAACAAACAAACAAGCAGAATTATGGCAGTTATGTGGTGCCAAGACTTTGAATTATTTTTTGAATTATTTCCTCTCAGTCTCATCATGGATCCTGCCTGGACTGTGTCATGACCTACCTGCTTAAAAATTTAAAATTCCATTTTTCATCGACTTTCCTATATGGGTTAACGTAGGATTCTGTATTGAGAATTTCCTTCCAGCAGCTGGTATTAACTTTAATTCCCTTAACCTACGAAATATTATTAAACATTTTCTTATATACTTTTAATTGAAAACCAATTTGACATGCTATCTCATATATGACTTCGGGGAAATTGGAACTTCTAGTTGACTTCAGTTCTTTGGGGAGGGCAAAGCAAGCTATGGGGCCTGACTGTTGCGACTCCTTTCCTATTGTTGAGTCGTCTAAGAGATGAAGATCTTGGGGGGTTATAGATTAGATCCCCTGGGTTGTGCCACACCTCCACTTAGACTGGTCATGGTGACGGCATGCATGAGAGCCTGGGCAAAAATTTCTCTCCACATATTGGGGCCTCCATGGCATTTGGAGTCTCAAGCCCTTGTCAAGTGAGGATTTGAACTCTTAGCTCTGCCTTGCCGGAGCTGATATCCATGTGAGTATTGTTTGCTTCTACTGTCCGACCTCGTTTAATTTCAGTTTTTTTCATCTGTCCATTTGGTTCCTAATTTATGAGCTTCTATTGCACATGTAAAGTTTAGCCTCTCTTTGCTCACTGTTTCACCGGCAGACTCCTCTGGCAGAAAGCCTGTCATCTGTTGTAAAGGAGAGCTGGTGTTGACTCGAAGCAACAGAGTTGGTGGTCTAGTAGCCATTGTCCTGTGTTAGGAGCAGGTGGTCTCACTAAGCTCCATGTGTTTGGAAACTTCTCTGACCAGTGCTTGTGCCGCTCAAGGAAGAAGAGCTCAATCTGTACTCCTTGTTTCCAGGTCAATCTACTGAACCTGGGAAAATCCCCAGGGGCTAGCTTGGCCCTCTTCCTGCTTTTCTCGCCATGGTGGATTTTAAATGTAGGGGATTTTCCTCATTCATCTCTGCATTTGTGTTTGAAACAGCTGCTATAGAAAGGAGAAAAGGCACATTATATAGAATACATAATTTTTAAGAAGCAGTGACACAGGTTTTCAAAGGAGAACAGTACGATTTTGGTACAAAGGTCATAACTGCTGTTTAGTAGCATATGAGTATGGGTGTGTATATACGCATTTTTTTTTTTTTACTAAAGTAAAAGCCAAAAAAATTAAAGAAGACCTATCCTTATTCCATTCACATCCAAACTTTGTTCATATTTAGCAACTGAACACAACCCACCATCTGTTCAAAATAATGCAATTGAATGGTACTCCAGAAAAGTTACTTTTTGTGTTTTTCTCATTTTTAACAGACCCCAAACCTAGGACAAGGTAAATAAATTATATCCTCTGGTTTCATTCAGTGTAATGAATGTCTCAGATGAAAAAATTTGCTTGATGTTAGGTGTTCTTAAATAGAAATAATTATAGAATCAGATATAAGAATTTTATTTTAACTTTTCTTTAAAATTAAAAAAAATGTTTATTTATTTTTGAGAGACAGAGAGACAGAGCATGAACGGGCAAGGGGCAGAGGAGAGGGAGACACAGAATCCGAAGCAGGCTCCAGGCTCTGAGCTGTCAGCACAGAGCCCCACGCGGGGCTCACACTCACAGACCGTGAGATCATGACCTGAGTCGAAGTCAGACTGAGCCACCCAGGTGCCCCAAGAATTTTATATTTGACCTGGCACTTTCTTCTAGAAGTACTGAAGATACTTAAGTTAATTTTTTTCTAGAGCTTAACTGTCACTCTTTTACTGGAAGAGAACTCCTAAGATCATGTTTGTATGTATTCTGTCTTAATGATGACCTTATTTTTATTTGTCTGTGTATGTTTGTATGCATATGTGTTTTTAGTATATATTTATTAAAAAAAATCCCTAGTTGATCATGAAAATTTCACAAGATTTTTGTGGTTTCCTTCATCTTCAAGGTTTATATCTTCCATCTTCCACTTTTGCCAAATGAGTCTTCCTGCTGACAGAGATCAGAAAAATCACAAGTTCTGATGCCATGTGGCAACACAGGAATTTATCTTATCCTAATGCCGATGGTATACTCTCTATTTCATTCTAAATATCTTTGAACATCAACCATTGACATGAAGAAGGCTCAGACAAACTAATGGTAGCATGACTTAACTGGCAAATCTGAAAATCTGTTTTCTCTTCTCCATAGTTACGTTTTATATTTGCATCCTGCTAAGCCCTTTACTTACTCTTCTATCCGCCATTGACACGGAGTCCTTACATTTTATATATATCTGTGTAGATTTATATTTTACTTATTATTTAAACAGTTTAAAAAAATTTTCTTTTTAAATCTTTATTTTTGAGAGGGAGAGACAGAGCACGAGGGGGGAGGAAAGAGAGAGAGGGAGACACAGAATCTGAAGCAGGCTCCAGGCTCTGAGCTGTCAGCACAGAGGCTGATGTGGGGCTTGATCTCATGAACAGAGTTCACGACCTGAGCTGAAGTTGGATGCATAACCCACTGAACCACTCAGGTGCCCCTTATTTATTAAATTTGAGAGAGAGAGAGGGAGGGCGTGTGAGTGGGGGAGAGGGGCAGAGGGAAGGAGGGAGAGAGAGAGAGAGAGACTGAGAGTGAGAGAGAGAATCTTAAGCACGCTCTATCCTCAATGTGGAGCCCCACAGGGCTCCATCTCATGACCCTGGGATCATGACCTGAGCTGAAATCAAGGGTTGGACACTCAACCAATTGAGCCACCCAGGTGCCCCCTACATTATATATATTTCAATTCATATATATCATTTCTATAAAAATTGGTGCTTGCCAATGTCTATTTTCTCACAATGTAAAGTCAGGACAGTATCTTGGAATGACATCTTTTCTTCTGGAAAATGAATCCTGGTACAGCTATTAATTTGGGTGACTAGAGGTTTTTGTTTGAGATAACCTATGGGACATTAGTTTTTCTTTTTTTTTTTTTTAAACAAAGTTTATTTATTTTGAGAGAGGGAGAGCATGCAAGCAGGGAAGGGACAGAGAGAGAGGCAGGGGGATCCCAAGTAGGTTCTGATGTCAGTGCAGAGCCCTGCACGGGGCTTGAACTCCCAAACTGTGAGATCATACCTAAGCAAAAATGAAGAGTCAGATGCTTAATCAAGTGAGCCACCTAGGCGCCCCTAGTTTTTCTTTTTCTTTCTTTCTTTCTTTCTTTCTTTCTTTCTTTCTTTCTTTCTTTCTTTCTTTCTTTCTTCTTTCTCTTTTTGCATTTGTGGTGACAGGATAGCATTTCTTATCACGAGTCTCTATAACTCAGGAAACACACTGCCTTCACATGCATTATGATTTTTGCAAAGATTTTCTGTAAGAGTCACAAAAGGCTAAAATGAACTAAAAAAATCCATTTTATATTGTAGAACAGATTTAGATTTACAGAAAAATTGTGATGCCAGTAGAGAGAGTTCCCGTATGTTCCCATTATCAACATCTTACAGTAGTGTTATGCATTTGTAACAATTAATGGGCTGATCAGAATTCCTTAGTTTTTACCTAATGTCCTCTTTTTTTTTTTTTTTTTTTCTCCAGGATAGCACATTACATCTAGTTGTCATGTCTCCTTTGGCTCCTCCTGGCTGTGACAATCTCTTGGACATCCCTTATTTTTGATGGTCTTGACATTTTTGAGGAGCACTGGTCAGGTATTTTGTAGAATGTCTGTCAATTGGAATTTGTCTGGTTTTTTTTTTTTTTCATTATTAGACTGGGATTATAGGTTTTGGGGAGGAAGGCCACAGAGGTAAAGTACCATTTTCATCAAGATATATCAAGGGTAACTACTATCAACATGACTGATCACTGTTGATGTTGACCTTGATCACCTGGCTGAAATAGTGTTTGTCAGCTTTCTCCACTGTAAAGTTACTCTCCCCTGCCTTTCCATATTGTACTCTTTAGAAGGAATCCCTATGTGCAGCCCTCACTTTAGGAGTGGGGGTGGGTTAGAGTTATGCTTTGCCTTGGTGAAGGTAAAGTATAACACAAATTATTAGGAATTCTTCTGCATGAGTGATGTGTAAAATGAACTTTAGTATTAAAATGAACTAATATTAAAATATTAAAATGGCGCCTGGGTGGCTCAGTAGGTTAAGCATCTAACTTCCGCTGAGGTCATGATCTCGCAGTTTGTGAGTTCAAGCCTTGTGTCGGGCTCTGTGCTGACAGCTCAGTGCCTGGACCCCGCTTTGGATTCTGTGTCTCTCTCTTTCTACCCTTCCCTCACTCACTTACTCACTCACTCACTCTCTCTCAAAACTAAGTAAACATTAAAAAAATTTCTAAAAATATTAAATGAACTAATTTAATTATTTCTTACATTTAGGTATAAACTCCTAGGATTTTTAAAAAACTGATTGTTTCTATAATACATGTTCACTGCAGAAAACTTAGAAGATGCAGAAAAGTGTAAAGCAACAGCAAAAAGAACTATCCATGATTCTGCCTCTCATAGGCATCCATTTCTAACATTTGGTCATATTTCCTTCTGTTTTTTTTTCCATAAAGTAACTATTTAAAAAATTTTTAAAAATGTTTATTTATTTTTGAAGGAGAGAGAGAGAGACAAAGCATGAGCGGGGGAGGGGCAGAGAGAGAGGGGGATGCAGATTCCGAAATGGGCTCCAGGCTCTGAGCTGTCAGCACAGAGCCCAATGTGAGGCTTGAACTCACGAACCTCAAGATCATGACCTGAGCCGGAGTCGGATGCTTAACCGACTGGCGCCCCTATTTTTAAACAGTGCTTTAAATTGTTTCATATGAAATAAAAACATTTTATCTTTGAATATGACAAAGACAATGGATTCATAAAAAAAAACAGAAGATTTTGGTGGTATGTCTAACATGATAGCAGAATACAAACCTACCAACATGATATGATTCCTGAAAACAAAACTTTAGGCTCTACTCTTCTATTTATGAGATGTTCACATGTTTCTAGATGTAGTATTCACTGTTAGGCCTCTTATTTCTAATACTCTAATTTGTCCTTTTACTTGTACATGATACACATTTTTAAGTGGAATAAATAAAGTTTAATGAAACTTAGGTGGCTAGTTAAAAACTGTGGCAATAATCTAGGCTTCAAATCCCCAACTTTCTTTTTGCATGATGTGTTTGGACTCATGACAATGTGATTGTTCTTTCTGAGAGACTTTGTTGATTTTGTAAAGGTGATATGTGCTTCTTATTAAAAAATCAAGAACTACAAAAAAGTACAAAGTAAAATCCAAAGATCCTATTACCTAGAAGTAACCATTATTTTTCCAAAAAACTTTTTGACACATAATGTTACATTAATTTTGGGTGTACAACATACCGATTTGACTTCTTTATACGTTGTGCTATGCTCACACAATTGTTGCTACCATTTGTCATCATACAAGGCTATTCCAATGTCATTGGCTATATTCTCTATGCTGTGCCTTTTATTCCTGTGACTTACTCACCGCATTCCTGTGTCTCCCACTCTCCTTCACCCATTTTGCCCAACTCCCCCCCCCCCCCCCCCGCAACTACCAGTTTGTTCTTTGTATTTATAGGTCTGATTCTACTTTTTGTTTATTCATTTGTTTTCCAGATTTCAGAGTGAAATCATATGGTATTTGTCTCCCTCAGTCTTATTTCACTTAGCATAATACCCTCTAGGTCCACCCATGGTGTTGCAAATGGTATAATCTCATCCTTTTTTATGACTACATAATATTCCTCTGTGTGTGTTTGTGTGTGTGTGTGTACATACACCACATCTTCCTTATTCCTTCATCTATTGATGGACACTCAGGTTGTTTCCATATCTTGGCTACTGTAAATAATGGTGAAAGAAACATAGGGATGCATATGTCTTTTCAAATTAGTGTTTTGTTTCCTTTGGGTAAATACCCAGTAGTGGAATTACTAGATCGTATGGCATAGAAATAACCATTATTAACATCACTTCACAAAATCTGTTTGCAAATTTACAAATAAGGATAAATTTACAAAAAAGGCTCCCGTAATATGCGTCATACATACATCATTACTTATATTTAACAGAAGAAAATGAAGCAAATTATTAAACTTTGGTTAAATGTTCTTTTTGCAGGATAGATTAGTTCCTACGAATCCCTTTGAAGTTTTGCAAAAAGACTATGAATATCACTAAGAGGTTGTTGGTCCACATAGTTAACTCTTAAAAAATAACCGAGAGGTGCCTGGGTGGCTCAGTTGGTTAAGCATCCTACCCTTGATTTTGGCTCAGGTGATGATCTCACAGTTTTGTGGGTTCATGCCCCACATCAGGCTCTATGCTGACCCTGCAGAGCCTGCTTGAGATTCTCTCTCTCTCTGCCCCTCCACTTCTTGTGCTCTCTCTCTCAAAATAAATAAACTTAAAAAAATTATTTAAATAAAAAAAATAATGAAGATATGAAAGGAACTACTTTAATGCTTAGAAGCAGTTTTTACTTAGAAACCAGAACTGCTTGATGGTCAGAGGTAAAGTATAATATTATTAAGTGTGTCTTTATCAGTTGCAAGGGATCTTAGAAGACCCTGAATTCAATGCCTTATTTCATTTTCTGCTGTGTATGGCATAGGCATGGTTCAGAGTATAGCTTTGGGAGTAGACTGGCACTTAGGAACCATGTGACCACAGGCCTCAGTCTCATCTCCTGCAAAAAACTGGGTTCATAGCATCTTCCTCATGTGACTGTTGATAGGAATAAGACAATACACAGAAAGCTCTTATAATAGTGCTTGATAAATAGTGTTTAATAAATATAAGCTCTTATTATACAGAAATAATGGTGAGCATCTGAGCCAGTGTTTGACACTGAAAACTGTCATTCACAAAATAATCTCTTTCTCTCTAATTCATCTCAGATTAATTTCCCTGTTAAATTTGCCCACTCCTAAAGTTAAAGATTGGGGCCCTGAGTGCTTCACCAGTGGGTACATGGGCTCCTGTCTGAAACTGCTACCTATGTGTATGAGAATGGACAGAACACACAATTCTAGTGTTTTTACAAACCTAAGCATATGTTATGTTCTACCTATCACAGCAATAATTGCTACTCTGCACGTCACTTACATGGACATACACAAAGAGCTTTATATCTTAAAAATCCTCTTTATTTTTATTTTTTATTTTTTAGAGAGAGAGAGCGAGAGAGCAAGAGCGAGAGAGCATGCACACATAGGGGCAGAGAGAGAGAGAGAGAGAGAGAGAGAGAATCCCAAACAGGCTCCACACTCATTTACTTTCATTATAAACCCATCTTTCAGCCATAGTTGATTTTTTAAAAAGTATTCAGTACCCCCCGCACCGCCCCAAAATTTTGAGAGTAAAACATCTAGCTACCTCTCTGAGCTAAGACTATAGTTTTTTGTTTCTTTTTTTTTATGCTCAGGATTTTAGGGGTACACATTACCACCACGTAACAGATTATATGACCATTTCCCATTTTGGCTTTGCCTTTCTCCATACTGAGTAACTTTGGCTTGTATGTATGTATGTATGGTAAATCATTACACCATAAATTCCAGTTCAAACAGCTCACTTGATCTCTAGCTTGGATGTGAAAGAGGGTGACTTAATGTTTTTAAGTGATAGTTTAATTTCTCCATCAATAAAGGTAACATAGGGTGAAGAGTAAGTTACGTTTGTATGAGGGTGGATTTTAACACTGACTTGATTTATGTTGGGTTAATGAAATAATTTTTTGCGCCTTTAATACTCCCATAAAAACTAGGTCATGTGGAAAAACTCTCAGCTTTACAGAGGAATGGTTAAAAAATAGTTAAAGAGTAAGAAGTTACAAACACGTCTAACACAAATCTGAACACAAAATGTAGGTACCATATGCTGTATTCATCTGGGTCTTCCTTCCACAGTGGCTCACAGTACACAAATGTAGCAAAATCAATAAATGTTTAGTTGATGTCATTACCTCAATTTGCAGCATTCCTACCTCAATAGCCTTCTATCCTGTGAATAAATAAATTTCTCTATAATGATCTTTAAGAGATGGTCTAAATTCCTTAGCTGTACTGAAACGTCATATCAAATATTTCTTTTATGAAGTAAACCACTGGTTGGAGTTTGGGAATCTTTTCAACACAAAGCCTTTGTTGTATTTTTTTTTTTTTTTTTTGGTAAGGGTATTTTTTTGTAACAGGATTTGACCTGTAACTATTATTGAGAATTTTCTTAGAGGAGTTCAAAGCATTTTACAGGGATCATCTCATTTATCCCTCGAAAGTAAGGCAGAGGCATTATCTCCACTATAAACTGAGAACACTAAAAGGCCAAGATAGGTGGGGTTTTTTGTTGTTGTTTTGCTAAGATCAAAAAGTAATTCTAGGGCAGAGCCAGATTCCGGTCTGACCTTGTTACATGATGCTTCTGCAGCACCATAATGCAATGTAGTAGCTTTCCTAGGTCTCCCTTGGCTATCCTAGGTATTGAATAATTGAATGATTTCTCATTCATTCTTGCTCCCTGAAAATGGGTCTTAAGACGTAAATACAAAATGAAACAGGATTTGGGGTACAGGATATACAGGGATAGTCATCTTCCTCCCTCCCAAATCTTGGCTGCCTAGCCCAGTGCTGTGCTATAGAAAAACAGTTGGGGGTGGGGGGGTGCACCTGGTTGGCTCGGTTGGTTAAGCCTCCATCTTCGGCTCAGGTCATGATCTCATAGTTTGTGGGTTTGAGCCCCCTCTGTGCGGACAACTCAGAGCCTGGAGCCTGTTTCGGATTCTGTGTCTCCCTCTTACTCTGCTCTCCCCCTGCTCGTGCTCTGCCTCTCTCTCCTTCAAAAATAAATAAACATTAAAAAAAAATTTTAAAAAAGAGGAAAGAAAAACAATTGGGGCCACAAATGCAAGTCACATGCATAATTTTAAGTTACCTAGTAGTTACATTAAAATACATTTTATTTACCCAATGTGTCAAAAATGTCATCAGTTCAATATGTAATATAAAAGTATCGAGATAATTCATTCTTGTTCTAGAAGTCTTCAAAATCTGGTGTCTATTTCATACACCACACCTCAATTTGGACTAGCCACATTTTAAATGCCCAATAGCCACACGTGACTAGCGTGGGTCATGTCAGAGCATTTCTAGACTTTGGTTGGTTTTTCTTAGCTCTCCCTTCAGATTGGTGCCCTTGTGAATGGAATTCACCCACAAAAGTGGGTGGTGTGGGGGAAGGACTCCTGGGTGACCTTGGCAGAATCCACTTGCACTTTTGTGGTGACTAGTAAGAAGCCCTAGCTTTGCCATTTCCTGATAACATGGCTGGGGAGTTATGGACTCAGGATCTAAAATCCCAACTCACTATCAGGACCCAGTTCCTACCCTGCAGGAGGACCAGGGCTAAGGAAAGTGCCAAGTTCCAGGGCTACAGTTTCATGGGGCAGGGGCAGTGGCAGATGGCCTGTGGAAAGGAGGCGTCGCTCAAGGAAGAGGATGGCTCCCAAGGAGGGGAGGCCACCCAAATGGATGCTTCTTGAGGGCAGAGGCTCCAAACAGGCAGATTCGTGGAAGGCGGAAGCTCTTCTTGGGGCCTTCGCTGGCCCTTGGAGGGCCTCACATGCTAGACGAGTGGATGCATGTGCTTCCACCCAGCGCTCCCGGCGGCCAGGCCGATGGGGGAGGGGGTCTGCTCCCTGGGCCGGCCCGCACCCCGCAGCGGCTCCAAGGGCCGCGGGTGTGAGGGGCGGGTCCAGGCCTCGGCCCGCGCCGCCCCCATGTGACCCGGTCCGACATGGTGTCGCCTCCTCCCGGGGCGGCTGCGGCGGCGGCTCCGGCTCGGCTCTGCGTCGGGCCGGGCCCGCGGCCGCTCATGGGCAGCCAGGGCCACCCGGGGCCACCCGGGAACTGCGGGCCCGGCGAGGGCGAGGGCGGGGAGGCGAGGAAACTGCAGGAAGGGAGGGTCGCGAGGGGGAAGCGAAGGAAGGGGAAGGGAAAAGCGGGAGCGGGGCAAGGCGGAAGAGGAAGCGGGGCGGAAGGGAATCCGGGGCCGCAGAAGGCGAAGGAGGCAGCGGGGCTGGGGGCCGAGGCGGGAGCTAGCGCAGGCCCGGGGGAGGAAGGAGAGGGCTGCGGAAGCGTGGAGGAAAGGGAGAGAAGGATCGTACGCGGAGATGCGGGGAGCGCAGGGGCGGGGAAGGAGGCCAGAGGAAGAGGTGATGGCAAGAAGGAGGAATGGAGGGTCAGGCCTGGGCGGCGGGAGGACGCCAGGCCGGGGAGAGCACAGGGACGAGGGGGTCAGGCTTGGGGCTGCATCGCGGGGGCTGGGGCGGCGGGGGAGGCCATGGCGGCGGCGACCGAGGAGGAGGCGGCGGCCCGGGAGCCGGCCGGCCGCCCCGCTGCGGGGCCCGCGCTCTTGCGCCTGCCGGAGGAGCTGCTGCTGCTCATCTGCTCCTACCTGGACATGCGGGCCCTCGGCCGCCTGGCGCAGGTGTGCCGCTGGCTGCGGCGCTTCACCAGCTGCGACCTGCTCTGGCGCCGGATAGCCCGGGCCTCGCTCAACTCCGGCTTCACGCGGCTCGGCACCGACCTGTAAGCGCCCGCTCGCCCGCCCGCTCCCCGCCCCGGGCCGGCCGGCGTCCCGGGAAAGGGCGGGGCGCCGCGGCCTGGTCGGCCGGGGCTGTGTCGCACCCCGAACGCCGCCCGAGACCCGGACCCGGCCTGTGCCCGGACCCCTCCCCAAGAGCCCCTCTCCTGTCGGAGGCCCCCATCCGAGAAGCCTCCCGTGAGCATCCCTCAGTCGGCACCCTCCCTGGGCGGCTTCTCACAATTAGCCCGTCTTAAGCACTGCCTTCAGCTTGTAATCGTGTCTTCCCTCGCAGAGGGTGACCGACCTGGTTCCTCAGCTCCCCAGGAGCCAGGCTGGCCTGAGGCTTCGCACGCCTCCTCTGGTCCAGGTGTAGGACCCATGTCCGCCATGTGGTCTGTCAGAACGTTTTTGTGGACGGACGTTCATCCGCTCACCCTCTTCTGAAGGCTGTTGGGCTGCAGGGCTCGGATGGAATCGAATGTGGAGAAAAGGGCTCAGACCTGAAAAGGCCCCTGGTCCAAGTGTCACCCATAGTTTATGGCTTGATACAGGCAGGACACACAAAAAGGGGTGCCTGCTTATGGCAGGGGACTGGATTAGGTGTAGGTGGTATACGAAGGTTTGTTTGGTGTTGCATTTGACCTGTTTTGGGTGGGATCTGAGACCTGTGCATGGAAAACTTTGAACCACCTGAGCTGTTAAGTAGGAAGGGACGAAAATATATAGCATTGGGTGAGTAAAAGCTTTCAGACTGCACCTAACTGCATCCAGTATGGGTTTCCAAAACGGTAATTATGAAACAGTATAACAACATTAAAGAAAGTTTTTAAAACATAAAGAGCTATAATACCACCACCTTAGACAACTACTCATGATTTAAAATGACTTTTCAGTTGCATAACCCCCCGCCCATCCCTCAGTTGCTGTCTTACTGATCCTGACAAAATAGGTGCATAATAAATGTTTGTGGACTCTACCAAAACGGAGATTAAAAACATTCCTCTAATATTAAACTTTCATGATGTGTCCAGCTTTTTGCTATTATAGATAATGAATAAAGCATTTTTGGGTGATAGCTTTACTGACATATGTTACATACCATACCTATGTCGCTCAAGATTGGCTTCAGTGGATCAAAGGTTATGGTTTGTAAAATTGTACCAAGTTACAGCGGCACCAGCAAAGAAGGATTAACCAATTTCATGTGAAAATTTAAAAACTCTGCTATTTTAGTGGGCATACGATGGTGTCTCAAAGTTTTGTTGTTTTATGATTTTGCTTTTTTTTTTTTTAACCACTGACCCCAATAAATATTTTCCTATGTGTTTGTTTCACCTGTGAGATTGTCTGTACCTAGTCTTTGCCCATTTATTATTGGGGTCTTGATGTTTTTCTCATAAATTTGGAATCCTGTGGGTCATAGATCCTAGGCTCTCATCTGTCATCTTTGATGCAAATATTTTCCCCAGTCCTTTTTACTTTACTATTTTAGTGTATAGAAGTTTTACACTTCAGTATATCAGAATCTTTCAGTCTTTTGTGATTTTTTTTTCTTCTTTTACCCCAAAGCTGAGAAATTTACAATTTTTCCACAGACCAGATAAATCATTTTGATATTCTGCTGGTTTTCTTATAATTTGATTTTTTAAAATAGTTAACACTTCCATCAATATCAGTTTTGTTTAGGTGCAAGGGTGAATTCAACTTTTTTTTTTCTCCCGAAACAACTGCCTAGTTGTTACTATACTTTTTGTTAAATAATTCTCCTTCCCTTTGTTTTAGAAAGCTTATGTTGCCAATTATTAAGTGTGTGTGTGTGTGTGTGTGTGTGTGTGTGTGTGTGTGTATGTACATCTGAACTCCATTTTGTTCCACAGATATATTTTTACATCTCATACTATTGTAATATTGTTGCTTTTTGGTAGAGTCTAATATCTGTTAAGGTTATATTATCCTTGTTGGATTTTTAAAAACTTGTTTGTTTATTTATTTATTTAGAGAGAGAGAGTGAGAGAGAGAAAGAGCACTCAGGGCAGGGGCAGAGAGGGAGAGCGAATCCCTAGCAGGCTCCATGCTGTCAGCACAGAGCCTGATGTGGGGCTCAAACTCACAAACTGTGAGATCATGACCTGAGATGAAATCAGGAGTCAGACACTTAACTGAAATAGCCACCCAGGCACCCCTCCTTGTTGGATTTTTTTTTTTTAATGTGTGTCATGTCTCCACTCCCAGCCAACTCCCCAGCAAAAAAATTCTGTGCCTCTTCAAAAGTTTCTGTGGTTTTCAATGTAAAGTTCCTATATATCTATTGTTAAATTTATTCCTAAGTATTCTTAAATGTGTTATGCATTTTTTTTTTTTTTTTTTTTTTTTTTTTTGTGAATGCAGTCTCTTTTCCAGTATGTTTTCCAACTGGGTATTATTAATGATGTACAAGATTACTATAATCTTTTGTAAATTTTGAACCTGATCATTTTGCTTAACTTTTATTCTAGTATGATTTTGTCTGGTTATCCAGTTGTCAAATTGGTTATCTAGTATGATGATAATGATTCTTTGGGATTTTTTGGCATGCGGTCTTGTACCTTTGTTTCTTATAAGAAAAATTCTTTCGGTGCATCTGGGTGGCTCAGTCAGTTAAGCGTGTGCCTTTGGCTCAGGTCATGATCTCACTGTTCGTAGGTTTGGGCCCTGTGTCAGGCTCTGTGCTGACAGCCTGGAGCCTGCTTCAGATTCTGTGTCTCCTTCTCTCTCTGCCCTTCCCCTTCTCGCTCTCTCTCTCTCTCTCTCTCAAAAATAAATAAACATTTAAAAATATTTAAAAAAAAAAAGAAGAATTCTTTCAAAAAAATTATCAGTTGACCTTTAAGGGAACCCAAGCCAGCTAAGGCAAAGCTTAGCTTTCTTTCCTTAGAGAGATTAAATGAATGAATGAAAGAATTGATGTTCAGTTCTCTTTCTTTTTCCAATGGTCTAAAGAGAGATTATGAGAATGAGTGTTCATTCTGTAAGCACTAACAACAAAATGAAATGAGTTTATAGTGTAAATTGCTTTGAGACTGTCAAGTAATATGGCTTTATTATTTATTAGCCATGTGTGTTTTGATTTCTTGCCTGTGTCCTGGGATGAGGTATCTCCGACATTCTAGGGAAGTTGTTTTACCACAGACCTGATAAAGAGCAGGGTCACCGCTCGTGTTTTCTGAGTTGAGGGAAGAAGTTATGCGGGTTACAGCAGGTGGAGAGAATGTTTACCAGTGTGGTCTGTTTCTGGACAGCTGCAGAGGCGTGATAAGCCACCAAGAGAGGTGGTTGTCATCCCTGGAGGGACACAGCACCCACCCCAGTCCTCGTAGGGCATCAGGGAGCCTGGGCCCAAAGTATAAAGAGACTATGGCTGCTTGGATAGTGGCAGGACTGTAGTTGATGGTTTGGGCTAATTAACTGCAGACTGGACAGTGGGATATTTTTATGAGCACAACACGAAACTTCATTTTCTCAAACGTTACACAAACTCACCGGCCTGAGTTTTATCATCTCTAAGAACAGGAATGGCCTACCCAGTAAAATGAGGCTTAAACGTACTCCTGTGTAAGCACGAGCAGTGTTCGGCACACAGTAGGCACTCGAGAACTTGTCGTAAAATGGAACTTTTCACTTGCCTGGTTTCTCCTCTCATCAGTCTGTATATAGCAAAAGTGGAGATGGTTTGAACTGGCGGTGCTGCTTACAGACAGGAGGTGGGGGGAAACACACACACACACACACAGCTTAGTTTCTGTCACCTGTCCGGAATGTTTTTGGAAGCATGACAGCACAACCTGTGGGCCTAGGGTCTGCACTCCCTGCTGGAGAGCCTCTTGATGGTCAGAAACACAAACTGCTAAGGTTTACTGACCTTCCGGCCCAGGGCAAGTCCCATTCAGTTTGGCTGTTCCTAACCTGATCATAGCTTTGTTGAGTAAGATGAACTGCTTTGGTTCCTTGTGATTTGTTAATGGTCTTATACTTGTGCTTGAAGGCATTCTGGCCACTTTAAAACCACAAACAAATAATTTGCTTCCCTTTAAGCCTCTTGCCCAAACAGTGAACATGGGTAGGGATCCTGAGCTTTTTAAAAAAAAGTGAGCACAAAGACAGTTTGAGTCAGTCATCTGGTTTAAAATCAGTTTCGTTTGAAGGTTTTATGAAGCCTGGGGGAATAGAAAGATCTTCAATATAAAAATAAAGGAAATGTTTCATATAGGAATCTTTTAAATTTTCCCTGAAGAGTAGGAGGAAAACTAACTTAGTTTAGTCTTCACGAACAAAACAGTGAAATTTAACCCTGTCAGTTTATAATGAAGGTTGAAAGCAAGAAGTAGACAGACTATATGACAGGTGGACGAGCAGAGGTACTGTCTACAACTTCGAATAGTGAAAATGTTAACGAGCCGAGAACAGGAAGAATAAAATATACCTGTGTATGTACATCTGTGGGGGTTTTAAAAATACTTTTGCCAATCTTAATTCCTCCCAAATTAAGTCCAGTATGTTTTCAAACTTGAATTTCATTTTAAATATCCTTTGAGCAATGCCTGGGTGCTCTCTTGCATTTGCTTGTGGTAGAATTGCCTAGAATGAACAATAGGTGTTTAGGAAGTGAGGCTCTGAGGCGTTTGCCCTGGCATGTATATTCATTCCTCAGCCAGGGTCTTGCAGGCTTGGAGCTCTTTGAGGCTGGGGAACGGGGTATCTATTTCAGTGATGATTAACGTCCAGAGTGGGGAGATGGACACAGATAAGCAGAGTGTGTTTGTTTGTTTTAAAATGATTGCACCTAAGAGCATTTTTTTGGCCCAGAAAGCATAAAGTTTCCTTTCCTAACTCTGACCTGGAGAAGGCATTGCTGCCTGGTTACATTTAAGGTCTAAACAGTGATTTTCAGAAAACAATTAGCAACTTAAAGTAGCTTAGGCTTTCTCCTTCCCCTTTCTGCCTTGCCTAGGAAGGGGCGTCCCTTACTTGTTCTCTAGTTGACTGAAAAGTTTCATAGGTGGATGTATTTAACTGTAGTCGTTTTGAAAAGGCCTTATTTTTGATGGTTTTGTTGAGTCAATAGAAGTCGAGTTCAGTTTACGTGCTTTTTAAAATAAATAAAACAATACACCTGTGGAAGCAGGCCTAGTACAGTTAGCATCTCCAAATGCAAACTGGAAGAATGGAAGGTCTTTTCCTCCAAGACCTTGAGAATATAGAGCTGCTTGTATCCTTTACAGTCTTGTAAAACTGGAATAGTAGGGGATGCATTTTCTAGCATTCAGGGCAGAAACACGGAGAAACCCAAAGTCTTCACCGTTTCTAAGATGAGCAATTCCTATTGGAATGCGATCTCAGAAAATATTTCAATACACCATACTTTGAATTTTCTGTGTCTGGTACCTTCACCTTAGGTAAAGGTTGTGAGCTGCTGAAATCAAACTGACAATGAGGTTACTGAGGAAGCGTACAGGTCTTTGAAAAAAAATATTTTGGAGTGTTTGGTGTAAAATTACCCTTGTGTGACAACCTTAACTCTGGCTCTGGGTTGACCCTGGCATTGGATTAGTTCTGTTTACGAGTCATAACGATAGAACAGGGAGTATTTAGGCAGACTCTTCTTTTTTTTTTTTTTTTTTTTTTTTTTTTTAAATTTAATGTTTATTTATTTTTGAGACAGAGAGAGACACAGCATGAATGGGGGAGGGTCAGAGAGAGAGGGAGACACAGAATCTGAAACTGGCTCCAGGCTCTGAGCTGTCAGCACAGAGCCCGACGTGGGGCTCGAACTCACGGATCGCGAGATCATGACCTGAGCCGAAGTCGGCCGCTCAACCGACTGAGCCACCCAGGCACCCCTAGGCAGACTCTTCTTAAGACCAGTACATTTTGAAAATTTAAGATGAGGTCAACTGTTTGAAAAAATGAGGACAAAGCCAAGTATTGAATTTTCAGTGAAAATTGGCATATCCTTCACTTTGATCCACAGGAACACATTTTTGCTAAGTTCCAGAATTTATCTCAGGTGCATCAACCATCAGGTGAGGTTGAGAATCCAAAGATTTGGTTGCCCTTTCTGTTCAGCAGTCTTGTTTAGATTTGAACAGGATTCAGATGGAACTCTGAAACAAGGTGGTTGTACTAATTAAGAATATGTTCATGAATCCTGAATCATGTGAACGCCTGAGCTGTATCTGAAGCTGAGGATGAGACTATCTGGAGAAAGAATTTACCTCTTGTTAGAGTTTAGCTGCCTTGTCTCAACTTTGAGTCAGTTCTTCATTATATCCAAACCATCCACATTGCCCTCCCTGGAAGTCTGGGCCACCCAATGGGCCTGCCCCTCTTTAGCCCACAATTAATTGCCAGTACATTCTTTCTTCTTCTCCTTCTTTTTTGGTATTTGACATGAGCTCAAATTGCTGAGAAAGGTGACAACTGTGAAATGAAGACAGGGCTTAGAGACACCTTAAAAAATACATGCAAAGGCCACTAAATGACAAGAGCAGACTGCCAGGCTCTTTCAAAACATCACCACGTCTGTTGACTTTCCATTCCTTGTCTGCAGCACAAAATTGGAGGTCAAAGAATCATAGGAGTTAGAGATGGAAAAGACATTTGGGGTCAGCCAGTTCATCCCTCCGCCTTCTTCTGCCCCTGATTCCAAATCATTCCTTACATTATATTTTCTCCTCCAGCTCTTGTACAGTTTTCACGGTCTTCACTCAACCCCGGCTGTCACCTTTGGGGAATGATGCTGGAGGCTCCATCCAGTTTCTCCTCGGCAGAGAGAGATATTGCCTCTGCCCCCAGTTGACATTCATGAACTTCTTTGTTGGTGGTCTCAGCTGAGAGGCCGAAGACTAACTGGAAGTCTCTCTGCTGCCTGGTGTTGGGGCTTTTCTAACAGAACCGAAGCACATTTAGTGTGTGATGATGTTGGGGTAGGGCAAAAGGGCTGGGATACAGCGTAGTCATTGTTGAATTTGTTCCTAGACTTTTGTTTTGCAAGGCTCTTGACCTGAAAGGAGGTGTGTGTGTGTGTGTGTGTGTGTGTGTGTACAAGGCATGTGGTATTGGGGAGGTGAACAGAGACAAGGAAATTACACCGAACTGGAATTTGGTAAAAATCCAAACTTGGAAATTGGTGGGTTAAGCAAACAAATAAAGGATACTAGTCCTGTGAAGCAGAGAATTATTTCAAGAAATGCCTGTTAGGGAAGAAACAGAGTGGTGGCTGACTGTAGAAGTTTCAGCTTATAGTCAAGTTGAGGGGATCAGATGGGTGGAGGCAAGTATTTTGGCTAGGGGACACTGTGGCTTTTGGGGTCTCGGCTTTAAGAAAGTAGAGAAAGAGAGGTCTTATGTTCACTGGCTGCATGGTTTGGCAGGGGGAATGGTCATTTTTAGAGGCAGCTTAGGAAGGTTACCCCCAGCTCCCCATCTTGTTCTAGCAGCTGTTGGGAGCAGTCCGAAGGGGGTATTATATTTCTTCTGGTAACTCTGCCAAGAATGAGAGGAAATCCACAATCTGTGGGCTTTTTGGGGGGAATGGGGATGGGGTGGCAGGTGATGGGACAGGGAAATTAAATTGTTTTATAGTAAATATGTTGAGATACTTTTCCTGGAAAGCTTTTTCACCAAAAAGAATGGTATTTCCCCCGGTTCACTAGCTCGTAATGGGTTCTTTCCCTCAGAGAAAGGGAAATAGTCCTCTTCCAGTACATCTTTTTCTTTCTTTCCTGTAGCTCCAGCTTTGACCTCCCATGTTGCTTTGAATTATTTTTTTTCAGGAAGTCCATAATTGAAAAGGTGGGTCGAGAGTCAGATACGGGTGCTGTGTGTGCATTAAGAGGTGCTGTGTGCACCTCTGTCTAGAAGTGAGTTACTAAAGAAGAACCTCTCATTTATCCATTATCTTGGCTGTAGTTTGACTTTATCATAATGGCCTAGAAACTAGAGATGTAAAAAGTTGCTGGGTGGCGTCTGGTTCATGTTCTTTCCATCCCTTCATCCAGGCTGGAAGGGCACCAGGGATTTTCAAGCCTGGCTACTTGGGCTGGGAGCCTGTTTTAGTGATTAATATGGAACACAGTTGCAAGATTAAAAACAATAAAAAACAACCCCGAGAAGCAGAGCAGTGTAATTATTCCTTACATTTCAGATGGAGAGCCCAGGGAAAAGTCATTCTCGAGGTATGAGAACAAAGTCCACTTGTGAAGCTGCTAGTGCCTAATTCATGACTCACTGAGAGGACGGCCTGTTCACAAAAAATAGTGGCATCTTTCTTGCTGTTGTTTTTTTTCTCAGAAACTGCTAGGTCAGCCTTTCTGAAAGTTGTGCTGCGGGATTCTTGAAAAACTGATTCTGTGATGAAATGAGTGCAGGAAATGCTGTGCTCCACATCCCTTCTCTTTGGGGTTCACAGTGCCCACTGGTAAATTAAAGGCACTGAGAAGTCCTGTGATAGAGAGACCTGTTTAATTTTGTTTCGGTCAGTGTTGTCTAAAGCGTTTTGATCATAAAATTTGCCTACCTGCTTAATATCTCTTAACATCTTGGAGAGCATACATGGTCAAATACAGAACTTGACCAATAGTAGGAGGAAATGAATGTGAGTGTGAACACATTCCTAAATCCTCTGCTCAGGGTTATGAATTAGTGTTATGCCTAGTGCTTCTGAAACTTCTTTGGACAGCTTTGACACGTGGTACCACATTAAGGTAATTTATCTGCTCAAGTTCCTTCCTTCGAGCCTCTCTAGCGTAAGAATTTGGGGGCTCTGGTTGCATTCCTGAAGGTGTGGTGTATTATACATTTTACGAAGGGCCTTTGGAGCTAGAAGGTAGCATGTCCAGGCTCCTGAAAAGCTACGGGTATTGTTGAAAGTGTGACTTACCAAAGGGAGAATTGTACTTTTGAGAAGTAACGTAAGCAATGCCTAAGCAGTGTCTATCAGAATACCAATCACACTAGGCCCAGGGTTCTCCCCTTTTGTGTCCAAGACATTTGTATGCTGTGAGAATTTTTGGTAGTACGTTAAAGGATTAAAAGGTAATTTTTTTTATAAAACAAGTTTTAGAAAGTTGAAAAACCTGTGCATTTACTTATTTACCATCTGGTGTGTTACTGTTTGAGTGAACTGTTTACTGCCCTGACCTTGTTCTCTTATATCCTTTGAGGTGAAGTTCATATACGTTCCTCCAAACACACAGTCTTCATCTTATTTGCAGCAGATGGGGTCATGGGCCACATTGTGGCTCAGCGGTTGGTCTGACAGCAATCTTCATGAAAGTGTGGACCTTTCGTTGAATGAAAGTGAATTCTAGAAATTAAAGTTTGACAGCACAGGTATTCAGGGTTGCTGGTATACCACTGCTCTGCAGTGTGCTGGTTGGGATGTACCTTTAGAAGTGCTAAGAGGTTAAGACTTGATCCTGTAGAATTTATGGCCGTATTGGCCAAACAAGACATACAGCTGAAAAAAGTTAACAGTGCCTCAGTTTAGGGTATTGGGGGTTCAGTCTGGGGGTTCACACGAGGGGGAGAGGACAGTTTACAGGAGTCAGGGAAGTAGAGGTGTAAAGCTGGTGCCCAGAAGAAGGAGGCAAGCGTTTGGCAGGGACAAGGTAGGCTGGTGCCGGCAATATAGGAGAAGGTGTGGGTGTAGGAACGAATGTGGAAGAGATGGACTTGGCTGGAGTTCACTTGCATGGTGTGGGACAATGGGAGGTGAGGTCGAATGAGTAAGGTGAGTTGACATTTGGAGGCCTTTCAAGGGGCTGGTGGGGTCTGCTCTTTGCTTTCCTCGTGCGTGGTCCCGTCCTCATTGTAGGGAACAATCTCACTCCACCCTGGGTGTCGGGGCTGTTCCCCTGTTTCCTGGCCAGAAGAGTAACCGATTTAATACAATATAATGATTTTTCTTTGATTTTTTAAAAATCTTAATGATAGACCTCTGTTTTTGAGGCCATTGGAGGATTTAGTCTAACGCAAGTATAAATGAAGAGCTAGAAGTTTCTTGTCTTGGGCTGTTTAAATTCTTGTACACTGCCAGATGTACTACCACCCTTGCCCCCAGTGTTAGCGTGCTATCCTGGGTGTTACCATTTTAAAGGGACCCCTCAGGAGTCTTGGCAGCGGATTAACTGCCCCCTCCCCAGCTGTGATCTGTTGGCAAGACTGTAACAAGTGATGTTTGTACAACCAAAGATGATATACTGTGGCTTAAGAAGAATAAAGTGGACTATGTTTTTAGAAAGAAAGAAAAAGAGAAAGAAGGAAAGAAAGAAAGAAAGAAAGAGAGACTTGTATATTAAAGCCAAATTCTTAGTATTGGTAGAAGAACTTGTAGGTATAGGCAATACAGCGGGCAAAAAATCTTCCTGGAAAGCAAAATCAAATAAATCAAGAGACAGTGTTAAAAGTGCAAGCCCCGAGCATCATTTTGCACAGCCCTGTGTCCCCTCCTGAGCCCAGTGCACCCCGAGATGGCCTTGCTCTACATTTGTGGTCAGGTCCCCTTCTCTCCCCAATTCCCAAATCAGCAGGTAGTTGTGCTTACGGAAGTCGTGCCAGTCATGAGGGCGGCAGCGTCTGTGGCATCTCAAAGGGAACCAAACTGCAGGATGGGGCAGGGAGGGAAACTGAGTTGTGATCCAGGAGTTTACTGATCTTCCAGACCGTGCAGGTTTAAGACCTCTCTGATATCCCCACACTTCCCCCTCCCTCACCCCAAGGCATTTTTATTCAGACTAGGTTTATTTATTTGCTTTGAGTTTGGGGTGTGAAGGAGGAGAGGTGAGATGAAAGTGGACTCCAGATAACTGCCTAGATTAATTTCGGTCCCTCTGGACTCAACTTGTTGCCAAGATTTTAAGGGGCCTGATAGCTTACCATGGGTGCGTGTTGTGTTGTTTTTGTTTAAAATAGGTCATGCGCCCAGGAATGCAGTCAAACTATAATGGTGCCTGCCGGAAAGCTGAGAGGGAGGGGGCACAAGTGGGAAATGAGCCTGAGGCAAGAGAAGGAGGGCTGGGAAAATGGAAGTTCCACCAGGCCCACAGGCCGGTTAGAGATTCCCCTGAGTGTTAACAGCCCCGTGAGAGGTTTATTTACAGGGCACTAATCGTTTTGGGGGGAGCACCCCCACTTTACACTAGCAAGTGTGTTGGAGAAACTGCCAACCAGAGAGCATTTCAAAGAGGGGAACAAGGGTCCTTCTAGAATTCCAAGGGGCACCTGCTCTTGTCTTCTCAGGCACATCTGCTGCCTAGTTCCGCCGACCCCTTTGACTGGACTGTGACAGGTCCCACAGGGAGGGAGGGGTACCTGTTTTCAGAGGAAGATTTTTTTTTATTCCTTCTGATTTCTCAGGTGCTAATAAGAATATACATATGATCCTGCCACCAGCTAGGGAAACTAACCATCAAAGATGATGGAATGGACAAAAGGGATGAAAAAGCTGAGCTGTTAAGCGGCTTTCAACAAAGTGGTACTATTTCTCAAGTCAAAGCCAAAAGGAGTGACTTAAAAAAGTCAAAATTTGATTTGAAGGACCAGAGCCAAGTACTGTGATTATGGCTTTCGTTGTGGGAGAGGACATCTGCACCTGCTGTTTGGTAGCAGCTTCTAAAGTTCAACTTTGAAAGTTTCTTGCTGCTGTGATCAGGCCCCCAGGGCAGTGCTTTGACCCTTAGTAAAGTGTCACTAAATGGTAGTTAAGTGACTAGAGAGAGAAGTATTGTCCTTAACTCAGTTCAGGAAATATATTGATTCTTTCCTCCTTGCCTCCTTCCTGCTATGATCCAGAATATTCAATTTTTGGTTTCACTTCCACGTATTAAATTAGACCTAACTCAAGAGGAGAGGTTAACTACAAAGGATGTCTTCTTTTATATCTGGGAAGGATTTGCAGATAACATTTGACAGGGAATCTAATCTTTCTCATTAAGAGTTAAGTTCTTTTGGTCCATCCTATTAACTGTCTTTTACTTTCCTTAGTTCTTCATCCACCTGGTGGTGTGGGTTGCTCTCTAGCAATGTGAAACCAGGGACTGAATTCACCCAATGGACAAATTCAGTAATACATTTTAGCTTTAACGTGTGCACACCCAAACCCTAATCATTCAGCCTGAAAGAGGACTAATGTTTGACATTAGAAGAACAATTTTTAATAGTTGTAATTAAATTATTTAGAAGAAAAATAAATGATTATTGAATTAGCTTCAGGGAAGACACCATTAATCGATATTAACTACTACATATACTTATATTTAAAGAATTGACCAACTGTACTTTGTTTTAGTTGTCATTTTAAAGCCACAATTGTAAAAAAAATAAATAAAACAACAATTGTAAGAAATACTATCCTCATTTCTTGGGGGAAGATATTGACCATTAGAAAAGTTAGGTGACCAGAATTTTATAATTAGTAACAGGCAGAACTGGGATTTAGATCTTAGTTTCCTAAGTGTGCCTTTTGAGCTTTTCCCACAACTTCATTTATTCTACTCTTTAGTTAAAGGTAAATTGAGAGACCTAACTATCAACAATTATGTGAGAGACAGATACAGAAATATATTATGTGATATATATATATATGTGTGTGTGTGTGTGTGTGTGTGTGTGTGTGTGTGTATATATATATATATATATATATATATATATATATCACTCCAAAGTACCATCTATTTACCTCTTCTGACATGTTGTTTATAGAGACATAATTTTCTGTAGTGTCTCTTCACCTCTACCTTTATAAATTTGACTTAGCTTTAAAATTACCATTGCTTGCTATAGTCATTTCCAAAACGTTTTGCAGTCCCCACATTTGTCATTTCTAGTGGCAATATATTCCATTGCATTAGTATACTGGTCTCCCCCACAGACAAACATTTGGGCTATTTCCAGGTTTTAGCTCAAATATATAGCCACAACTATAAATATCTTTGTAAAAATATATTTTTCTTTTGAGTTATTTCTTTGTGATTTAGTGCTCAAAGCGGGAATGCTGGGTCAGAAGCTGTCATTTAACAATTTTTCTCGACAGAATTCCTCTCTGAAAGACTGTACCAGTGTGCTACTAGCAATATATAACCAAACCCAAACCTTTCTATCAAACCAAAGCCAAGTTTCTGGTTTTTCCCTGTAATAATAAATGTGCGGTGGCACTTTAATAATTAGTTTAATATGCGTGTATGTGTTAATGTTGTGGGATGTTTCCCCAGTGTTTCGTCACATGGACACCATGTGATTGTTCTTACCTGCTGTTGGGTATGGATGACAGGGTATTAGAGACAGGATGTAATTCCAGTAAATCTCTATCTGCCCCTTAAAAGTTTTAGAGGTACAACTTGTACCTATAGTATTAATTGTTAATATTCCCATACTCTGTTGTTTTCATTTTAAACTCTTTAACCTTCTGCTCAGCATGTATGTATGTATGTATGTATGTATTTTTTAACATTTATTCATTTTTGAGAGACAGAGAGACAGAGCATGAGTGGGGGAGGGGCAGAGAGAGAACGGGGGGAGACAGAATCCGAAGCAGGCTCCAGGTTCTAAACTGTTGGCACAGAGCACGACGCCGGGCTTGAACTCACGAACCGCCAGATCATGACCTGAGCTGAAGTTGGATGCTTAACCAACTGAGCCACCCAGGCACCCCAGTGTTTATTTTTTTAAGTTTATTTATTTATTTTGAGAGAATGAGGGAGGGAGAGAGAGAGAGAGAAAAGAGAGAGAGAAAGAGAATGTGAGCGAGGGAGGGGCAGAGAGAGGGAGAGAGAGAATCCCAAGCAGGCTCTGGGCTGTCAGACGCTCACAAATGATGAGATCATGACCTGAGCCAAAATTAAGAGTCAGACGCTTAACCCACTGAGCCACCCAGGTGCCCCACTTGGGATAGTATTTAAAATTTAAACACTTTAGGGGCAACTGGGTGGCCCAGTTGGTTAAGCTTCCAAGTTCGCTCAGGTCATGATGTCATAGTTCGTGGGTTCAAGCCCCTCATCATGAGGCTCTGAGCTGACATCTGAGAGCCTGGAGCCTGCTTTGGATTCTCTCTCTCTCTCTCTCTCTCTCTCTCTCTCTCTCTGCCCCTCCTCTGTTCATGCTCTGTCTCTCTCTCAAAAAATAATAAGTAAATAATAAAATAAGTAAATACAAATAAAATTTAAACACTTTAAAATCTTCCAGTTAAAAAACTTTTATTATTTTTTATTAAAAATTTTTAAATGTTTATTCTTGAGAGAGAGAGAGAGAGAGAGAGAGAGTGCGCGTGAACAAGGGAAGGGCAGAGAGAGAGAGGGAGACACAGAATCCGAAGCAGGCTTCAGACTCTGAGCTGTCAGCACAGAGCCTGATGTGGGGCTGGAACCCATGAATGGTGAGATCATGACCTGAGCCAAAGTTGGAAGTTTAACCGACTGAGCCACCCAGGAGCCCTGAAAAGCTATTTTAAATTCACTTTCATTTTGCAAGGATTTATTATATTATTTATGAGATGTAAGAATCTAAATCAGTTTTTTTAACCTATTGATTTCCAGTTTTATCACCAGCATTATTATTTTAATGGGTATTTTCTTGTTCACCAAAATATTACATTGTAGAAAAATTGGAAAATATGTAAAAATGCAAAGAAAATAAAACACCCAAAGTTGGCTACCCACAGTTAACTATTTTAGAGTATATACTTCCCACGTTCTTTCTAGGCATGTATATTCCTCCTCCTTCTTTCTCATAAGGTTGGGAACATGGTATACAAACCCAATAGCACTGATGAAGTGGAGATTTCTTTCCTTACTTTAAAACTTTACTTTGTTTGTTATATATTGGTTTATATCAGTTTGGGTCATTTCTGGCTTTCTGTATTTAAATTGCAGTATCAGCCAGTTTGCTTATTGCTTATTTCCAATGTCGTCTTTTTTTTTTTCCCCCGACGTCTTCTAATTGGATAGAATACAGGAAGTACAATTGCTTTATCATCAAATGCTTATTGATACTTACTATGCATAAAGCATTAGGTAAATGAAAACAGTTCCTGGCACATCATAAACACCACATTAAATGTTTGTTAAATAAATTATCTTTGGAATTATGATCCAGAGAGATTGAAACATTCTAAATCATTTTTTAAATAGTGTTCAATGGGATTAACTAAACTGTATTTACTATGTTGAAAGATTTTCCATAGTAAGGTCTGAAATAAAAATATCGGGGCACCTGGGTGGCTCAGTAGTTTGGGCGTCTGACTCTTGGTTTGGGCTCAGGTCATGGTCTCACAGTTCCTCTGTTCGAGCCCCATGTTGGGCTCTACGCTGGCAGCGTGGAGCCTGCTTGGGGTTCTCACACCTAAATAGAGATATAAGGATATTTATAACAGCAGTAGTTATAATAGCTAAAGTCTGGAAGCCCTTTAAATGTGAATCAGTAAAGGACTGGTCAAATGATGATTGAGTTACACAATAGAATTCTATGCAGCTGTTAAAGAAAATGAGATGGATCTTAATGTATTGATATGGAATGCTTCCTGAGATATATTGTTAAGAAAGCAATGAGTAAAATAGTGTACTATTTTTTTAAATTAAAAACTGGGTATATGTATAAATACATACCAATATAAATGCATCTACAGTATCTATCAGTCTATTGGCATTTTTTTTTACCCTGTGGATGTATCATTTTGTTAATCAAAAACAATTAGTTTATACAAATGAACAAATGAGATGAGATCAGGAGGTAGATAGAGTATTATTTATCTAGAAACGGATTAGGTATCTTCTCTTTCTGCCTACCAAAACCATCGTTTTTAATCTGTATTTGTCATAATCTTGTAAGCAGGACTTCACGGCTGCCTTTTGGTAAAGGGTAGTCAGTGTGAAGGCATAGCAGAGACGGGAGGAAATGCATGTTTCTCTCTTCTTTTCTCAATAGACCTGGTAGTTACCACTCCGTGTCCCAAGCAGCATACCCTGTACTGTCCAGTGGAGCAGGCCAAGGAAACACAGGGGAGCTGTGGGGGCCTAAAATGAAATTTTCTTTTAAAAAAATGCTTGTTTGTTTAGAGAGTGAGGGAGGGGCAGAAAGAGAGAGAGAGAGAGTCCCAAACAGGCTGCATGCTGCCAGTGCAGAGCCCCACATAGGGCTTGATCCCACGAACCATGAGATCATGACCTGAACTGAAATCAAGAGTCAGACGCTTAAGCGACTGAGCTACCCAGGCGCCCCCTAAAATGAAATTTTCAAATTCTTGCCCACAATTTCAGAATTCTGTCCCAAAGTGTACTTTCAGAGTGGCTTCGAGCTCTTCTCCCTACCCACCTGCCGCTCCAACCCAGTCACAGACTACACCATTCCTACGCTAGTGTGCTCTCGTATTCCTTACTGCTCTATTTTCCTCACCCAGAAAGCACTACTGACACCCCCAACATTTTCTTAAATGAAAAATTTAAAACAGCAAAGTTGAATGAATTATTCCACAGACACTTATATGCCCACGACCTAGGTTCTACAATGAACATTTTAGTGTATTTGTGTTATCATGCATTTCAAAGTGAGTTGCAGATATCAGTACATTCCACCTGTAAACACTACAGTATGCATGCATACAATTGACTCGTACATATATTAGTTTATGGGTTTATATACAGGGGCTCCTGGGTGGCTCAGTCGGTTAAGCGTTTGACTTCGGGTCAGGTCATGGTCTCATGTTTCGTAAGTTCAAGTTCCACATCGGGCTCCATGCTGACAGTGCAGAGCGTGACGGTGCGGAGCCTGCTTGGATTCTCTCTTTTCCTCTCTCTCTGCCACTCCCCTGTGCATGTGCTCTCTTTCTCTCTCTCTCAAAAATAAATAAATAAACTTAATATTATATACAGCAAAATGCTCAAACTTTAATCTTAAGTGTATCATTTGGGGCATTTTTTTTCCATTTGATGCATTTTTCGACAAATGCATATACACCTGTGTAACCCAAATCCCTTTAAGATTTAGACACAGAATGTTGCTCCAGAAAGTTTCTACATGTTTCTTCCCAGTCAGTCCCCTTCCCAGTGGTAGGGTTCCCAGTGGTAATCACTATTCTGATTCTTCCACCATAGATTAGTTATCCTTCTTAATAATGCTTCACAATATCCTTCACATAATAATAATCCTTCCCAATATCCTTCACATAAATGGAATCATACAACATGAACTCTTTTGTGTAAGGTTGCTTTCATTCAGCTTTTGAGATTCACCCACATTACTGTGTATATCAATAGTACATTGCTTTTTATTGCTGAGTAGCATTCCATGGAAGAATATACATCATGGGGTGTTTGGCCATTCTTCTGATGGCTGCCTGGGCTCTTTTCAACTTTGGGCTCTTACTACTAAAGTTCCTGTGAACATTCTTGTGCAAGTCTTTTTGTGGGTGTATGCTTTCTCCTGGGTATTTGCTAGGTCATAGTGTAGGTATATGTTTGGATTTATAATAAACTGTCAGACATTTTTCCATAATGGCTCTACCATTTTGCTATGCCACCAAGATTGTAGGAGAGTTCCTTACTGGCCTTCAAAAAATATATATGCATATATATATGTGTGTGTGTGTGTGTGTGTGTGTATAATTATATGTACACATATAAATACATATACAATATATACATATACATATGTATACAGTTATACATATGTATTTATAATTTCTTAGTATTTTCTGGATATAAGCCCTTTGTCAGATATATATTTTGTGAACACTTTCCCCCAGAATGTGGTGTGTATATTCATTGTGGTAAGCAAAAATTTTAAATTTTGATAAAGTCTCATTCATTAGAGTTTTCTTGTATGCTATTGCTTTCTGTGTCTTAAGAGACCTTTTCCCAGGCCCCAAGTTGCAGAAATATTTTGATATATTTTCCTCTATCAGCTTTATAGTTTTAGATTTCATGTTTAAATCTATTTTGAATTAATTTTTCTATATGGTGTGAGGTAGGAGTCAGAGTTTACTTTTTTCCTTATGGATAGCCAGTAGTTCCAGCACTGTTATCCTTTCTCCATTAGATCGCTTTGGCATCACTATAGACACTGTAAAGGACAGGCTCTTCTTGGCTTTCTTGGTTATCCCAGTGTGGAGAGAGAAAAGTTAATCCTTTCTCATGTCCTAACCCTGTCACTTATATCTAGATATATTCCAGATACTCCCAAGTTCTACCTCATAAGCCTATGGAATTTTCTCTGGTTGGCAATGCGTTGTAGTGACTGGATTATCTGTTTTGTCTGCACACAGGATGGCCAATGTCCCAGTGAAGGAACGGGTGAAGGTGTCTCAGAACTGGAGGTTGGGGCGCTGCCGAGAGGGGATTCTGCTGAAGTGGAGATGCAGGTAAGTAGCCTCTTGATTCTTTTTTTAAAATTTAATGTTTATTCATGTTTAAAAGAGAGAGCATGAGTGAGGGAAGGGCGGGGGGGGGGGGGGGGGACAGAGGGTCCAAAGTGGGCTCTGCACTGACAGCAGAGAGCCTGATGCAGGGCTCGAACTCATGACCTGTGAGATCATGACCTGAGCCAAAGTCAGATGCTCAACCGAGTGAGCCACCCAGGTACTCCTTGACTCTTTCAAAGCTACCTGGAACAGAAAAGCATGCTGGGAAGTAAAAATATCTGGTCTTAGCTGGAGTGTAAGTGTGCCTGTCTTGGGTGGTGTGGCACTGGTGATCCTTTAAACATCACAAAGCAGGCATCAGAGGGACAATTTTTTTCACATTGGTAAAAATTGCCATCAAATGTGCTTTATTTAAACAAATTCCACACGTTTGTGATTATAAAAATAACAAATGTTTATTGTAGAGATTTGAAAAAATAGAAAAGTTTAAAGAAAATAGAACTTACGTATAAAGCAACCACTCAGAGGTAACCCCTATTAACTTACCTCATCAAAAGAGTTAAATGAAGCCAGTATTTCAACCCATCTTGTTTTATAATTATTTTTCTTTAAATCTACTCTACAGAGCTATGCTTCACTCCTGGTGTCTGTTAGCCCTCTCCCCTACTTTATTAAGAAGGCAAAATAGGATCTAAAGGCTTGGCTGTAGATGTTACGGGAGATAGAACTCAGAACTGCTAGGAAATTTAGACAGTGGCTTTGGACTGCTAATGCCACAAATCTTATGCTTCATTGATGCTACATTATTTCATAGTTATCATCTGACTCCCTGCCAAGCAAGTGCTCCTTGATGATTGGTCGGAATGGTTAAGGAGCATCGTGGTTCCTCATTCCAGGTTGACCTGTGCTTGTACTGAGAGATACTGACCGGCTTCTTCATCTGATGACCCCTTCTCTCTTGCTTGTGTCCAGTTCCTAGTGTTTTCATGGCTGGTGGTGGCTGTGAATTATGTGGGGGTACTGGTCGTGGTGGTGACTGTAGAGAAACTACTAGGGAGAAAGACGGATTTTTATGATGAAAAACTGTACTCTCTGCTTCCCGCTTTTGCCTTTTAATATCAGAAAGTAAAGTTTATTTCTCTATCAAGGTTTTGTCCCTGACGTCTTTTTTGGGGCTGGTTTCAAAGCAGTTTGGCAAATAAACACACAAAGCAGTTACCAGGCTGCCCCGGGATTCTCTACCGTTCACCTGGCATGAACCTGGTTTCTTGTCCTCGGCAAATGGCTGTTTACCAGATGGCTCTACACACATGCATTCCAACCCCTTCTGCTTGCTCCCCACTTGAGTGTGCCACAAACTCGTGCAAGGGGATGTTGAAGAGGGAAGTGCATAATGAGTGAGAATGTAGGCATCGCTACCTACTCAACACATGTTCTATATAATATATGCACACACTTGTAAAAACCTCCTGAGCAGAAACTCAGCTACTACAAAGTCCAAGCTGCATTTAATGGCCCGTCAAGTCAATTTGCAGAACTTTTCCACATTCCCATGACGCTTGTATTAAGGAGTCTGGGGAAGAAACACAGCCCAGTTTGCTCAGACAGGCTTGGCAGTGGGAGATGGTGTCTCTGTAAATGGGGATGAATCAGCCGTCCCTAAGCCTTGCTTGGGACCTGGTAGCTCCAGAACTCCTCCATAGAGTAGGACAGGCTGCTGGGTTGTCTGCCTTGGGGAAGGGGCTTAGTCCCCACCAGAGAGCCTGGGGTCTGGCAGAGTCTTCTTTCTTCTTGAGGCTCACTCTGTGCCATGGGACTGGCCTGTGGCTTCTAAGCTTTCTTCCTTTTGTTGGATTGTGGAGGGAATCTTTAACTACTTGTGGATTTCTCTTATCAGCTGCCTGGGAGAGCTGACTATTTCTCCATGACCCCTGAACTGTAGCGGACTGCTGCGAAGCCGTTTTTCCATTGCCCCACTTACCCTCTAATACCGAAACGTAGATATCCCCTGTGTGGAGCTGGATATGTAACCAGTACATTAGCATCCTTTCCTAAATGGCTTTATTCCTTTCACTTATAAATGGCCCCTTTGCTCTAGTGGGATAAGGGAATGGGGCTTCTCAGGGCTCACTCTTCTCTTTTCTCCATCTGCTCTGTTGGGGAAGAGGTATGTATGGGAGTCTTGGAACCTCGAAACTTATCACTTAACACTTCAAATCAGTGAGGATGTGTAATGAAAGAAAATCACTTTCTCTGGGTGGAAGATTTGTTTTTGACCCTGTCCATGCCCCAGTCATTATAGTTGCTGAGCTCTGCCTCCCCAAAAGAAATCTAAGTTGCCAGTAATTCAGGTCTTAAGCATTTTCCCATTAAAAGTGATATCTAATTGGTCGTTTAATTCTGACTCTGTTTTAGAAAGTCCAGAGAAGATTAGGTTACTACAAAGCTCAGTCTCTCTAGTTGTCTGAGGGTAGCCTACGGGGAGGTAATTTTAAAGGAGAGGAGGGGGGTAAAGTGCAGGTTATTCTCACTACGTTGAGAATCGGTCAGCCTCTCTAAAGATTGGAGTCAACTTTTCATGCTGTATCTTGATGATCTTTAAATTGTGTTTTATATCTCTGCAGTCAGATGCCCTGGATGCAGCTAGAAGGTGATTCTCTGTACATATCCCAGGCTAATTTCATCCTGGCCTATCAGTTCCGCCCAGATGGTGCCAGCTTGAACCGTCGGCCCCTGGGAGTCTTTGCTGGGCATGATGAGGACGTTTGCCACTTTGTGCTGGCCAACTCGCATATTATCAGTGCAGGAGGGTAAGTGCCGCAGAGTTCTCCTCCTTCTTCCTTAGCATTCTTCAGGGAACTTCTGCCTGCCTGCCTCTCGCTTTTCTGTCTCAACTCCAAAGGGATGAGGAGGGAGACCATAAGAAGAAGGAGTGTTTTGTTTTCTTTTTTCCATTTGAAGCAGAGAGATTTACCAAAGACACTTAATAGGGTTAGCCAGAGAAGGAAAACAGGAAGAGCCTTTAATGAAAAGTGAAGCTGGTTGTGATACTCTCGAGGGGGAAATTTGTTTTGTCTCTCAGCTCTGTTCAGCCCCAAGTGTACTGAGGAAGTAAAGTTATCTCGAAGCTCAGCACCTTATTTTGAGCTGAGTTGCCTAAAACTTAGCAGATTTGGACATCACTAGAGACTCGGGCTGCTTCCGTAGCTTTGTTCTCTTCTGACAGAGAGAATAATTGGCTATTGGGGATGGGCTCCTTATTTCTCTCCTAGAGATGGGAAGATTGGTGTTCATAAGATTCATAGCACCTTCACTGTCAAGTACTCGGCTCATGAACAGGAGGTGAACTGTGTGGATTGCAGAGGGGGCATCATCGTGAGCGGCTCCAGGGACAGGACGGCCAAGGTGAGTGGTGTCCCCCTTAGGTACTGTTATTCCCTCCTGTCTATAGGGAGTGGGGTGGGAGAGGGTGGATAGGGCCTTGAGTCTTGGGATTGGCTGAGGGCATTGGGTGGGGGCAGCAGGGGGACAACACGATAAAGGACTCACTTATGTGCCTCTGGCATGCGGCTGGCCATGCCAGGCTACATCCCTGCCAGCTGGCCTGAGAAAGGAGTGGACAGTGGCTGGGAAGCTTGCCACTCACTTGAAATGTGGCGTGAACTCAAAAACAGAGGGCCTGGCCAGCTTTTCCTCCCTGAGCTGAATTTCCTCAAGTTTGTGGGTTGAGTTCTGACCCCAATATTTTATTTTAAAATCTCCCTCCTTTTGCTTGCTTTCTGTTTAGGGAGGCTAATTTTTCACCACCTTGTTTATAAGCAATCAGGCTGATAATTAAAATGTGTTTTTACTGCTTCTCTGGAGAGTGATGTGGTCAGTAAGCAGTAGAAAGATGAGGAGAGAAAGGCGTTTTTGGTGCGTCATTGCCAAACTGCCTGGTCTACGGTCAGACATCTGCCAAGGCAAAACAGAATGAGGTTGAGAAGTAGTGTGACCTCTGCTTTATGGACTCCACTCACCCACGTTTGGGTCAAACAGGCCTCCACCCATGACACAGAGAAGAACTTCTGTCTCCACCCCTGTGTCCCGCAGCCCCAGGCAGGGCCCGCACACGCCTGGTCCTTTGGGGCTGCTGTGGGAACTCTGCTGACAATTAAGCTGAGGTGCAGGAGGCCTGGTAGTATCTTACTCGCCTGTTTCCTCTCAGCATCTGGAGATCATAGCGCCAACAGGAGCAAGATGCCTGTTCGTGTCAGCAAACGGGCCTCTGAGACACCTAGGGAGGGTCTCAGGAGAGGGCAGTGGCACTTTTTATTCACTAGCTTTTCTGACTCCACGTACCCTCTGGTGATTACTCCTTCCTATAAACATGCCACCAACTGATATAAAAAGAAGGGCTACGTATGTTCCTTTCTATTTACGGAAGCTTCTCCTCCCTTGGCTGTTTTCTTCCTAACACTTTGCATTCTGTCAGAGAGACATGCTCACCAGCACAGGAAGCCTGAGAAAAATCCAGAAAACCTTTGAACTAACTCGGAAACTGAAGTTCCTATTGCCTGTTTCCCATTCCGTCCACCCTATCCTTACTTCAGTGTTCTGATTGGTCGCTGTCGTTTTACCATTCCTTGAAAAGACACTGGCCTTAACTCGCTGTACTCCTCAGAAATCAACTTGCATAAAAATCTTTTTGGCACATGTGGCCTAAATATTCCCATCTCCTGGCATCTTCCTGTCATGGCTTCGAGCTTCCCCTGGCTCCTCCTTCTCAGTAACGTCTCTTCTAGTCTCTTCTCTGTGGTCTGATACCCAGAGCAGCATAAACTAAGCTTTATGACCACAGGTAGCAATTCAGGGGGATGGGCTGCTATTCTAGTCAGGGGACAGCATCTTTATTTGGGATATTGGATTTGTTTCATGCTTGAAGTACCAACGCAACCCCATTTAGTGGATTCGATTTTTTTTTAAGCGTTAAAACAGGTACTTTCTAAATTCTAAAATTGTCACTGCAGCACATTGTATTCCTTTTGAGGATTTCTTTGAAGACAGTGACAGAATTCTCCCCCCGGGTTCTTCACCTCCAGAAAACTGGTCGGCTATCTACGGGCTCCCTGGTGACTTCTGGGCCCGCTCATCTTTTCAGACTTCTGGATGCTGCTTCTGTTCCCGCTATGTGGTTGTCTTTGCCTCTAGCCGCCTTCGTCTTCCTGACCCATTTCCACGCTACCCACAGCCAGTCTTTTCTAGCCAGGTTTCCATGGCTTTTCGGTGGCTTCTGCAGTTCTGTAGCTGCTTCTAATATGCCCAAACCTATGCAAGAACTTAGGCAAACTCATGTTTGCCTGTAAAGATCTATAGCCTGTTTGTTGGGAGTTCCCCCAAATAGCTACTGTGTTTTAGGAAAGAGATTGTTTTATTGGGGTGAAAGGAACTAAAACATTTTCTTTGTAAGACTTCTGAGTTCTGAGTTAGCGACTGCTCAGATTCTTCCTCTCCCTGCCCCTCCCCGCCCCTGCCAACCCTACTTTCAAGCTTATTGAGACTCTGTTTGGATTGCCCCTCTGGGCTTTAGTGAGGCCAGCCCCATCCTGAGATGTGATAGGAATGTAGGAATGTTCTTCGTGGGCCTGGGCTGGTTCTGACCATTCTTTCATTGCCTCCTTATTTCTCTGTTCTTTCATTCATTCTTTTAAGTGCCAACTGTATGCAGGGCTTAGTGTACAAGGCAGTAGGGTTTTTCAAAGGTAAGGAAGAGACTGCCCCTCTTTTTAAGGGGAGCTGAGACGTGCGTGCAGTGGCTGCGAAGCTGAGGGGAAGTGGCCAGGACTGTCAAGTGTAAGCCTCTAGGGCCAGAGAGTTCAGGGGTGGAGAGATCACATCTGCCTTGAAAGGGGAGAATTTATGAAGGAGGGAACATTTGAACTTGGGTTTGTTTTTTCTTTTTCTTCTTTTAGTTATTTTTCAACGCATAGGTTTGCTTGTTTGTTTTGTAACTGTATACAGTGTAACCAGGCACGATGCTAAGCCCTTTACATTTGTTCATTTTCTCCTTTTATCCTTTAGGTTAATTTTATCCCTACATAATTATGCTTGTAATATATTGTGGATAGCCAATATACCCTACTGTATCTACTTTATTTTATAAAGTTTCCTATTATTATTACAAATTATTTGTGTCATCTTTAATGGCTTAATAAGTAATAAGAACCACCATTGTTGGGTGCCTAATCCCTTCCAAACGCTGTGCTATTACTGTGCCAGGTGCTTTATACATATCTTGACATTTCTGTAGCCCTCAAAAGATAGGTATTATTTCCCATTCTACACACGAGGAAACTGAGGCTAAGAAGTCTTGAAATATCCCTAAGATCAGAGATGATAAGTAACAACTGGGTTCAAACCCAAATGGGTCTGATTCCAAAGCCCATGCGTGCTCTTTCTGCAACCATAGGCTGCAGGGAATATTTTTACCACACAGGCTTCTCTTTGTTTTAGAATTATTTTCTTAGGATAGAATCTCAGCAAGAGAATTACTGAGTGTAAGGCTTCGGTCATTTTAAGGGTCCTGATACATATTGTCAACTGCTTCTTAAAAGGACTATGTAAATGCCCACCTCCACTGAGATATGTCTTTTCCAGGGAAGGGTTTGTTTTGGATTTGACCACTGAGGGTGAAAGTGTGATCAGCATATTGTTGTCAACTCCTGTCCCTCAGGCATCATGACACTCGGGTTTGTGGCTTTCCCAACATCCGCTCAGAATTGGCAACATGCCTCCTGAGCGACTCCCGGAGGCCAGGAACCTTGTTCTGTGGTTTGTACGGTGTTGGAATCCACCAGCCCGTCCCGGGGGAGGGGGGGTGGGGGTGGCACTGGTGAGTCCAGGACTGGAGTTGTCCCCATAGATGTTGTAATCAGAGTCCTTAGTGTCTCCTCACCTTCCAACCCGCCTCCTAGGGAGTTCGCATCTGAGGAAAGGCAAACCACTCTTCCAGGCCTGGACTATCTGAAAGAAGACAGTAGAAACGCCTCTAGTTACTAGCAAAGGGGCCTGATTGTAGATCCAGAAGAGTAAGCCAGAATCATGGCACTCCAGGAAAGTCGTGGTATTCACTTTTGTTTTCTGCCCCTCCTTGTTCAGAATCTTCTTAAGTTTATTTTCTTTTCCCTGTGTTGGAAATAACTCATATATACCTTTTATACATACACAAGATTGAAAACACTTTCTCCTTTTATGGGGAAGACATGTCATGTGACCCCAAGAAGGCAAGACCACCCCCACTCCATCACCTGCCCCTTAAATTCAAGGAATGTTTCCTGAAAGTTCTTCCATCTAAGGTCCTGACTGGCTTTTGTGTGTTCCCCTTATAGCACGGCAGGGACCTTGAGAGGTCATTGATCCATCTGGCTGCCCCAGGATCCCTCCTTGGCTGCTGTCTGGGACAGCCCTGTACATTTGAGGCTTCCTTTCTGTTTGGTTAGAGGCTTATTTCCCTGACTGTGTCATCTAGGGTTGGGTGAGGTGAGGGGGGCCTTGTGCTTAATGGGAGATTTCTAAATGCACTGGCTGCTGAGAGGGCTCCCTGAGTGTTGATTAGAGTTAAGCCCGGAGTGGCTGCTAATGTACATTCCTGACTGATAGGGACCAGATAATGTGCTCCAAGCAATATTTTTAACCTGTAGGAGATATGGAAGCTTAAAAGAGTTAAGCTTTTCTGCTACTTTTGGTGACACTAGGTGCTAAATTCCCTGCCGACATGAATAGCACTGGATCCTGGGCATTATCAACAAACAAACAAGAACATACCACCTTCGTGCCTTGAAGCCTCTCTTCTTCCTCCGTTCTCCCCTTCTCTTGTGTCTTCCTTTTTGCTCCTCTCTCTTAATTCTGCTGTGATTCTGTCTTTGTTCCCCCATACTGTGCCTTGATCATCCTCCTTCTCCCTACCTCCCAAAGGAAAATCTGGGTGAGAGATAGGAAAGAGGAAAACCCACCAGCACGAGGAGGTTGTTGAGAGAGGCAAGCCGCACCTGCTCACCCGGCTTCATCACGTCTCAGCTGGAGTGTGGAGCTCCTGATTCCCTGCTATAAAATTGGGTGGTGAAGAGAGCTCTCAAGTGGATGTTGAGGAGGGCGGTTCTGCCTGGGAGTCAGGTAGGCGAGCCGGAGGCTGGGGAAGCCTCTCGGCTCATACGTTGAGCTCTGCGTCTGCAGGACAGAGAGGATTCTCCACTTCCTCACCGCCCTGGGGATGCTCACCCCACGTCCCAATCCCAGGCGATGCTGACGAGAGCATCTCTTCTGCTGTTTCCAGGTATGGCCTTTGGCATCAGGCCGGCTGGGGCAGTGCTTACACACCATCCAGACCGAAGACCGAGTCTGGTCCATTGCTATCAGCCCATTACTCAGGTAAGGGAGACGTTTTTGGATATGGTTTTGTCCTGTATAATAATGCTTTTATTTTATGAGGTTGGGTGGGCTAGAAAGCTCGTCCACCTGTATATTCTAGGTTGCTTTAAGCCTCTCTCCTGGAGATTTTGAAAATCCTCCAGAGACCTAAGGTGTGTGGCTCACATCATATATGTGTGAGGTGGAGACAACATCCCAGGGGCTAACTTCCTGGGCGTCTACCCCAGAAACGGTGAAGGAAAAGATACTGTTAAAATGTAACTGACTCCAGTTGTTACAAGAGTGCCCCTTCTGGAGCATATGCTCTCTGGAGTCGCTTCCAAAGCAGAGGCCTGTTAGCACTCCTGGGAAGTGACCACACCGGCCAACCTGCTCTCACAACCCACATCTGTGGTTTGTTCCCCTTGGAAAATGTCTTCTAGAGTATCGCTTACAGAGCTGAGTCATCCGGAGAGGCGTGGGGCCCATGTCCAATTGGGCCCTCATCCAGAGACACGTATGTGGGGTAGATTGAGCATCATAGCAGACATGCCAAATTTTTGGTGGTAGCCTTACCTTCCCCCTTGGCCTGTCTGTATTTCTGTGGCTTCACCTCTAAGTGAGTGAGCTTTGCATCCTGACTTCTGCTTTCCAGGCTTTCTTGAACCAAGGCAGAGTCTCTCTCCTCCCCAGCAGGGTACATAGACTCCCTCCTGCACCTGCTCCATCAGACGGTTTGTTTTTCTAGGGTCTTCCCCCTCACTGCCTTCATCCCTGACTCCCCACCTACCGAGCAGTGGGAAAGCTGGGGGGCTGCCACTCTCCTGCCCTGGGTTTAAGTCTGTCGCTCGTTTTCCGAGAGAGTGGGTTCCCCACCTTGCTCAGCCCCCTTCAGCCTCTTTCTCCTTACTCCACGGAGCCTGCACCCCTCCTCCTGCCCCCTTCTGCAACTCCCTTTCAAATTTTTTTTCTTTCTAAAGAATTAGAGCCGATTAGCCACGTCATTAATTCTTCAATTTGACGGCTGATATAGCAGGACCTGAAACACACTGCTGACCCCAGAGAATGGAGACCCCGTTCCTTAGCATATTGACGATGAGAGAAGTTAATTAAAATTCCACAGAGCGGAGGTGTCGGCTAACCTATAAACCTGTCGCTGTTCAGAACAAATCATTCTAGCAATCCTAGGAAAGCGGGAAGGCAAGACCAGCAGGGAGTAGAGAGGCCTAAGTGTGTGGGAGCGGAGGGCGGAGAACAGAGCCGTTGAGCACTGTCCTCTCCGCAGTTTCTTTCCACTGCTGCCCGTTTGAAAGCCAGTTGGTCAGGCTTGGGGGCCTGTGGGCTGGGTATGTGTGAGGACTGAAGGGACCTGTGGGAGGTGGCAGATGGGCTGGTGACTGCCCTGTGGACTTCTGCTGGCTTTGGACTAGGGAGAGCTGGGGTGGGGCCGGTGGTAGAGGGGAAACCCTTCAGGGCTGGAGATTGAGGCCAAAGAACACGGCCAGGCCCTCTCAGCACCCCATCCCTTAGTCCTCTACTCTGGCCACCTCTCTGGAATGTGGTGGGCTACCCTTTCACAGTAGAACACGTGTTGAAGCACGTGTTCACTTTAACAGTTGAAGATCGTGTCTGTGAAAGAGGTTGAGGACAGAGTCTAGCCCGTCATTAAGAAGCCTTTTCGAATACAGTAAACGGAGTTTTGTTTTGGCCACAACTTGCAGACTGGCTTTGAGGAAGGACTTAGCTTTCAGACAGTACTAGCATTAATCTACCACAGCCCGCACTACCAGCTGCTGCTGAGCATTCGCCATTCGCCCTGTGCCAGAACCTTTGCCGAGTCCTTGATATGCTTCATCTTCAGTGAAAACCTGGGTCTTTTGTTTTCTCATTCTCCTCCAGAGGCTTCTTGTCCTCTTGGTGGCCTGCCTTGGCCCTAGGGTGACGCTTGCTCACTACCGACCGGACCATAGTTGTTCGAGGTGACCGCTTCCCCAGCTTGACTCTTTGAAAATAGTTTGCACTTGGGGCCATGTCTTTACTAGAGGGCCATGGTATATGCTGCTATTCTCTCTACCCCATTTTCTTTTACCCTGAAAAGTACTGGGATAGGGATGTTTCATCCTATTATTAGATCCATTTCTTCTCCCTGCGTCCATGAGTTTGAACCTTTCAATGAGCTCATCCATTTTCCCAGTCTGGGGAGACACTGCCTCCTAGCCTCGGGGTCTGTGCTGGAACACTGGGGTTCTGCTTTGCCACCACCAGCAGGGTAGCCTCGGGAAGCCGTGCCCTTCTCTGAGCCTGTTTCCCCAACTATTAAATGAGAATACAGTTTCCTTTATAGGCTTTACTAGATTATTGTGAAGATGACCTGAAATAATGAGTAAGAAAATGCTCTGCAAAGCCAGAAGGGCTATCTCCTTATGGCAACCAGAATCTCCCCTCTTGGGGACAGCCTTTGTTTCAAGGCTTTAGTTGCTGTCTCTCACATCTCCAGCTTTGCCGGGGGCTTCTCCTGGCCCTCCTGGAGTTCCCCTCCTCCTCAGCAGTCTTCTTGAGGTGGGAACTCTGCAGGAATCTCTTTCCTTCTCCCCCACCCCCATAAGTGTTTCTGTCCTCGCTGTCTTCTCTTCCCCTCCCCGCCACCCTCTCTGTTGAGTATGGTCGTTGGTATGTATGAGTATGGTCGCAAGTGTGGCCACTAATGGGATGTGACCATGAACTTCTCACGAAGAACATGAGTGGAGGTGGGCAGCAGGTGTCCTCTAGGTCAGGTGTCCCTGGGTTACCCGACGACTTCCCAGTCTCTCACTGCTCCCTTGTACCTCTCTTTAGAAGGCACCTGAATGGTTAGGAGACCTGCCGCATCCCTTTTCTCAATCTGTTTGTTCTGTTGAAAACCATTTGTGAGAGCTTTGCGTTGTATTTATCCAGATGCTGGGGCTGCCTGCCTTCTTTCCTTATGCGTGTGCTTAGACACTTGTAGCAGGAAGCAGGAAACCTCAAGCCTCTGGCTTTATTTGAGGTGCTCCTGCTGGGAGAAAGCAGGTATTCCGTCTCATGTCCAAATGTCACCTTTCCTTCCTTCCATGACCTTGAGTTCTTGATCCGTAAACAGCCATGGAGGGTGATATTTAATACCAGATATGTGCTTAGAGCTGTGTTTAGGTACTCAAAACCACAGAAGGAAAACCAGTAGTCTCCACAGGAGGGTGGCAGACAAGGACCTTTTTCTCTACCTCTTGTGTGCCCTCCTACCCGTCTTCTTGCCCTGACGCCAATAATCCTGTTTTTAAGATTCATGACTTACAGGTGAAGCCCTCCTGTAGCGGAGGCCCAGCCTGGAGCTTTTGATGAGTGAGAGAAGGGCTGTGGGAGGCTCACCTGCGGTGGGAGGGTATATGTCTGGGTATGACTGCGGATCTCACAAACAACCTCCCCAGGTCACGTTGGATGCTGAGCACTTTTCCATGAGTAACACAGAAACGCAGAGTTTTAAAAATGTGCAATAAGTTTTGTTGCCACTTAAAAATTATTTCCAAAAGGAAACTATTTCCAGCTGAATAAAGTTGGCCAACACTCAAGAGTGAGGAAATACAGAACTGTTGAAGACTCCATTTCCTTCCCTCTGACTTTCTATCCCTTCCTTCCTTCTTTCCTTCCTTCCTCACTCCCTGTGTAATGACTGAACTTGGTATGTGGAAGCTCCTGTGAGGATCCTACTCCGTGGCGGGGTGAGATGGGCGTGTTGCTGTAATGGCTCCCAGCTGATGCTAAGTGCTCAAAACTCAGCCATCTCTGGTTGAGGGGGAAGGGGGGTACCACCACCACCACGCCCCTCCCCCGCAGAGGGAGAAATTGAGGCCCAGGGAAGGCGGACTCAGGGCACACGTGGCATGGGGCAGAAGAGGCGGCAGTTGGTGCTCAGGCCTCCAGGCTGTGGCCCGTACTGTGGTGTGGAGGGCTGGCCACAAGGCAGGCCCCAGGTCGCTGCTGTGCCTTCATCCACCGGCATGGTGGACGGAAGTTGTGGCCCTTGAAAGGCTCTTGGGGCCTGAAGAACATTCTCTCTTCCTCGAGGCCCGAGTTGAGGTGGAAGGGTTGGGGGGAGGCCCTACGTCCTCGAGGCCTGGGCTCAATCAGGCAGCCGTGAGTGCTTGTACCATCCTAGGGGTGTGAGCGCTTGTCGAACTCTGGTTTGCACAGTGGGGGTGGGACCCTAGTGGTGAAATGAATCCGGAGACCCACTTGTCCTGTTTGCCTGCTAGGGGAAGAGTAAGGAGCCCACAGCTCCCCCTTCCTCTGCAGACACCATTTTTATTGCCCTCCAGGAGAAAGAAGGTGTTCCGCAGAATCCTTTCCCCATCTCCCAACAACACTTGCTATCGTGTGAGTGAGTGTGGTCAGGAAGGCTTCCCAGGACACTTGGGTTTTAATCCCTTCTCTCGTGTTTCTGTCATTGGGGAAATATATGAGTGGTATAGGTGTAGAAAATTGACTTTGCTGTGTTATTAAATATACAATATAATTTTGTGTAACTTTGCTCACTGTGGTGGCCTGTTTGTTTTTTGGGGGAATAGTCCAAGTCTGCATGAAATGTACCGATTCAAATTTGTAAAGTGAGTTGAGGCCTCTGGGGGGTTTTGATGGAGGAGCGGCCCCCTCTTGCTTCATTTCTCCCAGAGGTGAGGGAGAGTCTGGAAGGAAAGCAATCGCTGTGTACTGTTCGGGGAGAGGGTGGGTTTCTGGGGAGAGCAGGGTGTTTGTTCCAGCGGCTACAGGGTTTACTGTGTGTTGTGTGTGTGGTAAACGCATATTCACCAGCCTGTTGAAATACACCTTTCTTTAGTGAAAAGTAATTGCATCTGGCATTTTCTCTGACTGAGAAGTTTGAAAGATTGGAAAAAGAGACAGCCAACTTTCAGTTTGGATTCTTTTGGTTGCCAGTGGCTCAGCAAGCCTTTGGCCCTAGACTTCATAACAGAGCTTTTAGGGGAAGAGGAGTCAAAAGTAAAGGTTGTCTCTCTGAATTTTGCCTTTTCTGGTTGGCGATGGAGAGCTGGGTTGTGAAGAGGATTCCTAATCTCGATAACCTGAAGAAAGACTCTGATGGCTGGCTGACTGTCTTGCTTTACGTTGTGGCTTGGCCTGTGGCCGACTTGATCTTTCCATCCTGCCTTCCCAGGACCGGGGCAGGGGGAAGCTTCCTCTGGGGCCTGTCTAGGAAAAAGAGACCTTCCCTAAGCAAGGAACGGCTCAGTGTCCTCCTTTGCCAGGCTCGGAGCACACAAGAGGGAGCCTCCTGCACGTGGTGGTCCTGGATGAGAGAGTCAGAGGCACAAAGACACCAGGGAGGGGCCAGGGGCTGGTTGGAAGGGGAGGTGTGTGACACCTGGAGAAAGGAGGAAGCTCTGGGTAATCCTAGATGGGTCCCCTGGTCCAGCCTGAAATGACTGTAAGTTGGAAAAGGATCAGTGTAGGGATCCAGTTGAATCGGAGTCTAGTCCTGCTGAATCTCTAGGGTGGCGGGTGCCGCACAGAGTTCACTGCCCGTACCGAGCCAAGCCTCTCTGGCGGGTGCGAGTGTATCCATCAGTAGCAAAGACGAGATGCCACAGGGGTGGGTTTCACTTCCTCAAGACCCTGGATTTCTGCCACTACCCAGGGCAGGACGGGCACAGGGAGGCTCATGTGCTGAGCTGCTGGCCTGAGACCAGCAACCCAACCAGCCCTGGCTGGCCCGGGACCCGTGTGTGGGAGCCACTGCTTCCCTGGCCAGCAAGGTTGGCTCAGTTGTCAAGAGCTGACTTAAATAAAACACCACAAATAGAAACAGAGGCTACTGCAGAAGATGGGATACTGCAGGTGCAGAGTCGTGCACTGAGACCCTACCTGTCCTGACAGGGATACGTTTCCGTCCCTCAGTCTCTGTTAACTTCTTTGTTTCTCCATCTCTCTGTCTGTCTCTGTCCCTCTCCCTCCCTATCTCTCTTTCTCTGTCTACATACCTAAGCACTGTTATGTGCTGGACCCTGGGGAAGCGACAGTGAACTAGACAGCACTGTGTGACCTCAGCTGGGGGCACAGCACATCGGAGGGGCAGGTCTTCCTGCCTTTCTCCCGCTGCCTGCCCCTCCTGGCTCGGGTCCCCGCCTGCACCGCTGTTTCTTCTAGTCCTCCCTCATCAGGAAGAGACCATGTCCTCTCCCTGCCTCAGCCGCAGCTGACTTCTCCGGGCTGTGTGCGCAGCGTGCCTGTGTTTTTTCCGCCTTTGATCACTGTTCTGCCAACAGATAATTTAGCAATCACATCCCAAGGTGGAAGCACGGAGTTAATGTTAAAATTAGTTGTTTTTTTTTTTTTTTTTTTTTTTTTTTTAATACTCTTTAAACTTTAGTGGGTGATGAGGCAGAGAGGGAGGCGGGAGGGTGAAGGGGAGCCATAAATTCTGTAGCTGGTGTAGCTGTTCTCTGAGCAGCCGGGAAGCCTCTGATGTCTCCACAGCACTTTCATTAACATTTAAATTAAGGGTTTGTTTTCCAGTCTGTTTTATAGGCTGGGACCTTTCATGGCCTGTCACATGCACCCCCTCCTCCTCCCCCCCCCCCCCCCCCCCGCAAGTGTGTAATTGTAGCCACTGCTCTATCCTAACTGGGCTGCAGCCGGAGTTCAAAGGGAATTCCTGGAGATGGAGCTCTGGAGGAACAAGGTGTAACAGTCAGGATGTGGGTGTTCCTTCTGAGCTGAAGGTGCTGTGGAGGAGCTCTTTCTCCTCTGGTCTGACCTGTGCTTTCTTCTGCTCTTTCAAGGGACACACTTCAATCTGACCCTGACCCCTCCCTCCCCTTCCTTCCCTGGGGCCACAGGGTGTGTGGGAAAGGGTGCACCCATAAGTGCTTTCTCCTTCTATCACAAGTTAGGGCATAGGACAGATGGTTCTAAGATACAGATCTTCATGCTTATCTTCCTCCTTTTGATGTGTGTGTGTGTGTGTGTGTGTGTGTGTGTGTGCGCGCGCGCGGGCGCGCATGCCCGCGCGTCCAGAATACTTCCTCCTCAGAGAAGCAACCATATAAAAGAGATTGCCATCTGAGAAGAATTTATAATAGGGCCCTTTGCTCCTAAAAAGTGCATTCTAGCACAGACGGATACCGTATGTAGTTGTTAGCTCTGAATGTACACATTTGAAATAGCTTACTGATTTAGGAGACCATCTGAGACCTGTTCTCCAAGGTTTTGGCATTCAGAGGAAGGAAGCTCTTCTACACCCTCGACGGAGTGAGTTTTTTTTTTCCTTAATTTTTTTTTTTAATGTTTGGTTATTTTTGAGAGAGAAGGAGACAGAGTGTGAGCGGGGGAGGGGCAGAGAGAGAGAGGGAGACACAGAATCCGAAGCAGGCTCCAGGCTCTGAGCTGTCCGCACAGAGCCCGTTGTGGGGCTCGAACCCACAAACTGTGAGATCATGACCCGAGCCGAAGTCAATGCTTAACCGACTGAGCCACTCAGGTGCGGCCAGAGTGAGTTGTTTCTAAGCTTCCTTTCATACTGTATATCTGGCAGCATTTGGGGGTGTTTTGAAAAGACATCCCTGCTCTGGTCTCTGTCCTCCCTATCAGCATCCTGTTGAAGTGTAGATGATGAGAATGTGTCCCAAACACCCCAAAGCATCTCCTTAGTTCATAGCTGCTGCTCACCAGCCGGAGTCCCTCTCTAGACAGTGTCAAGAGGGGCATTGGGTGTCTTTCCTTCTGTTCAGAGGCTGAGAATCCTCTTTCCCTTGGAGCCCTGACCTTATTGCTTGAGTCACCGTATCTTTGCTCCTTCCTTCACGAATCCACTCAAACCATCCGTGACTTATTTGCAGGATTCAAGATAGTTGAGTGTCTTGTCCTCCTGTTCCAGGTAACCTCGTCAACAGGTGGACACCCTCATGCCTGGAGTCCTGCCCAAGAGGAGTGCGGGAGGAGCAGGGGCAACCCCTGTGCAGGTGCTGCTGGGCTCAGGTTGCAGGCTGGTGTCCGGGCCCCGCCTGGTGGTGATTAATCTGGGACACGGGCCGGCAGAGGCCCAGCCAGGGCAGCTTTGGTCCCTCACTGTGAAGACCTTTGGCTCGGACACTGAACTGATCTCTGTAGCCTGCTTCGGCTTGAGTTTGATCTGTCAAGGCTAAAGAGGAACCTGATGGTGGGGCGGAAACTTCCAGCCCTGTCTGACTTATGGCACTGATCCGTTCCAATGGCCCTGTCATGATAATACTCGTATATTTAAGAAGATTTCCCCACCTGTTAGCTGTAACACTCAGATCAGTCAAAAGAGGCACCTTCATGAAATCTCTGTGCTTTTAGTTTCTTAGGCCAATGGTACTTACACTTGTAAGCAGATTGAGGGGTGGGGTAGGGTTTGTACTGGGCCCAGGTGAAAAAGGCATTGATGGGATGTGGCCGGATCAGTAGCATAATGTATGTTTGTGTACTGGGGGAGGAGGGTCATGTCAGGGGGAAGGATCACCCCATCCTCCTGTAAGTAGGTGGCTCTCAGGCCATTTGGGGCAGATTTTGGTATTCAGTTTGGAGTCAAGTCTTAAGTGCCTTGTTTTCCTTTTCATTTTAAACCACATTTTTGGAAAAGGTGTCCCTCTCTCCCTCACCGCCTTTCCATCTACCAGAGTCCTGGTTCCTGGGCTCTGCAGCTGGCAGTCCACAGTATCTGCTGTATTTCCTTCCTTCTCCGAGTTCAGGACAGTCCCACATGGGCCTACTTGGTCATGGGATTAAGACCCACCTGAGAACAGGATTTCTGCTGCTCATGGCCGTTTTTGTGTGTCCGTTCCATTATTCTAGTACTTCCATTGGGGCGTTAGGAGCTGGGGACCTAAGAACTGGGACATTTTCCTCACACCATCAGAAAAAGAAGAGACCCCGACATGCATGGCGGCAGTGGAATATGTTGACGCCACTGATCTGAGGAACGGCCTGTAAAGATGCTCAGAAGGCCTGTGTTGACTCTGACTCTAAATTTGCTGTGCTGACTAGAGCTTTTACATATGACAACACTAACGGATGCTTGATGCCTCAGCAAGCCAACCGATATATTCGGCTCTTCCTTCAGATGGACACTGAGGGGACTTTGGCAGCGTGGACTAGACATCTAATCCTTGCGTCTCTCTAGCGGTTTCTTGATCAGGACTCTCTCAAAGTTTCAGATTGTGAACTTTTGGGGTTTTCTTTCCTGTCTTGTGTAAGAGTGCTATGCCCGTGTGCTACCGATGAAACCCCCATGCCCCTGGGGTGCCCTGTTAAGCTGACTCCTCAAGATCCTTGCCCTCTTTCCCGCTTGTTAATGCTCCTTTTTCTGACCAGGGAACTTTCGTAAGGCATAGTTTGTGACCTGGTCTGTGGTACCTTGTCAGATTGGCTTGGCTCAGACCGAAGGTGCTGGCAAGAGAGGGAAAAGTGGAGGAAGGAGGAGGGAGGTGGGAGGGGAGTATGTGCATGAAGAAGCCATGGTAATTGCAAAGGGAATATTAGTCCAAAAGCTGCTGGCCCAGGAAATTGCTTTCTGCAGAAGCTTTCCTTTTTCATAGTTTCCAATGCAAATTTAAAACATGAATGGTGCACAAAAAAGTACAGGGGGGGGCAGATGGAGTGCCAGTTGGATGTGATAACATCCAAAATCTCGAGCAGAGTCTTAATTGCAAGAGAGAATCTCAAGTCAGGAGAGAGAAACTTGTAGGAGATTAGAATAATTATAAATCGTATTTTGCTATGACCCGCTCCCCTCCCCAAACAGGTACACACACATATATCCTTTCCATGTTCTTGTGTTCAGACTCGTCTGTTCTTGCTCAGCTTATGCTGCTGTCTCCAACTCTGCTCCTTCCTACAGCCAAGTCCTAATCCAGCTTTTCGAGCAATGGTCATGGTGGTCATGGTATAGTATTTGGTCTTCACAGCAGGTTGGAAACAGCAGCCCCATCTAAAGTTGGTGCACTTCAGACAACGTGCACACTGTTCCCGGGGACTGGAGCCGTGGAAATGTGCGGGCTGAAGAACACGCATCTTGAAGGCAGGAGCTTGCTTACTTTGAGAAGGCGTTAAAGCCAAGGCTCTTCAGCTTCTGCTTTCTCTGGCCCTCTTCACGCTGTGAGTACACTTGACGAAGTATAACGTGGGGTCCCTGGGGTTAGTAAGCTTGATGAAGTATAATGTGCGGTCACTGGGCCTTTTTTCTCTCTTGATTTCCTATGCTTCATCTGTCCCATCTAGAGAGGTGTGGCTTTCTGCTTCTAGGCTGGAGACACTTAATGTCTAGTTGCCTCTGGATACTTTGGCGATGGTGGAGGTGGGGATAGGCAGGGAATAAGCATGACTTTCATATGCTGGCAGAGCAATTAATTGGTCAGGTGGGAAGCTTCAGACTGGCTTATTTCTAGGAGCTGAGCTAGACAGGAAGTCACAAAGAGAGGCCAGAGGCAAGAGCTTTTCAAGTACAAATATGCCCCAGTAGTAGAGACACTGTGCAACTTTGAGGTTGCTTCCCCTCCTTTCTGTGTGTCCCTCTTGCACATGTTACAAACACTGGCTGAACAGATAGGGAAGGAAAAGTTGAGCTCTGTTGGGTAAAGTGAAATGTACCCTTTCTGCTGTGGCCACCATGAGTGTTCCTCTGTCCCTTCTTCGTTGATTAGGGAATTTTGAAAGAGAGATTAGCTTGTCTTGTCCTGGGTCAGTCCTGTGGTACCTGGGCAAAACTCTGGAGTCTCAGGAGCACAGTCCCCCTATAGGATGCTTCTAGATTTAATCAGCCACCGCTTAGCACATGCTTCTCACCCTAAACTTGCTGCACCATGGCCTTCAGAGGCTATGGAGAGGATCCAGCTCAGAGCATGTGACCTCCTGTCTATTTTCTGAGGACTCTCATGCAGGTGCTTCTTTTCCTCCTGTTACTTTCTGCCTGTTGCGGTCATATCTTTAGCTGTCCTGGCCAAGGCTGGGCCCCTTCTTACTTAGGCCTAAATAGGAGGAGATCGGGTGAGTGATTGGGCTAGGGTCCTATGGTGAATGACCCAAGAGAAGGGTCAGCTGGACATGGGTGAGATCTGTTACATATGGCCAAGAGAGAGGGACACATGAGTTAATGTGTTTGAAACACCCTACTTTCCAAGCCAGCTTGAATCTCCTTAATATCCAGGGTGAGCTGTGGTTGAGAATAAAAATAAAAAATTAACAGGAAAAAAAAATACAGATTATTCAAAGGATTCTTCCACTTGTTAGAGGTCTGTGGCCAGGAAAATCCTTTGCAGGCGGGTAAGGGTGGATCCAGGAATAAGAGGGAAAGTTAGAGTTTTAAAACTTCATTAGTTTGGCAGTGACTGCCCAAATAAAACATGAAAACCTTTTGACACACAAATTCCACATCTAGGAATTTATCCTAAGGCAACAGCCAGACAAGTGTGCAAGACGCATGTATAAAGACTAACATTAAGGACACGTAAGTGTCCATTAATAGGGGTCTGGTTAAGTATCTTATGGTACATTCACTCAATAGAAGACCACGTAGCCATTGAAAGGATGATATAGATATGTTTATTGACCCCAAAAGATGTCATGACCTATTATTAAATGAAAACGAGGTCACAAAATAATATAATAGTTATTTGACTAGGTCTTCAGACTAATTTCTTATGTAATGGATTTGTGCTGACATTTTTTCTGGCATTTAAGTTTTTTATAATGAGCAAAAACGTAAAGTGCATTTAAATGTCAATTTCAGTATCTGGCATCTATAGACAGAATCTTTTTTTTTTTTTTCTTTATATAGTTATTTAAATTAAGGGTGCATAGACCTACCTTTTAATTTTTTTATTTTAAACAGCCATATTGGGGCACCTAGGTGGCTCAGTCGGTTAAACATCCTACTTCAACTCGGGTCATGATCTCGCGGTTCGTGGGTTCGAGCCTGCATCGGGCTCTGTGCTGACAGCTCAGAGCCTGGAGCCTGCTTCGGATTCTATGTCTCCCTCTCTGTCTGCCCCTCCCCTGCTTGTGTGCGCAGGCACGCGCTCTCTCTCAAATTAATACAGCTTTTTTTTTTTTTTTTTGAAAGTTTTAAGTATAATTTACATGCCATAAAATTTGTCCATTTTAATATCCAATCGAAGTATACAATTCCATGGTTTTGGTCAATATACAGAGTTGTACAACCATCACCACAGTTCAGGTTAGAATATTTCCATCACCCTGCAAAGATCCTTCTTTACATTTGCAGCATTAAACATGGTTTCATGCTTGGGACCTTTTGTGGGGAAAGAAGCTAAAATATTGGAATTTTAAAAAAGGGGTATATCAGAACTGTTTTTCTGTGTAATGCACATCTCTGAGTGCCTGCCTTATGGATGTTTCGAGAATGCTGCTGTGTGCAAGGTCACATGGGAAGCATGAAGCCCAAGAGACCTTTTTTACTACCCAGGAGCTTATAGTCCAGTAGGGACAACAGCGCGTGTACTCAGACAACAATTTATTCCTGGGTACATGCAGTGTGAGTGCCATCATCTGCCAAGATTATTAACGGAAAATTGGGGAAAGCAGTAGTAGTCTTCTAGTTGAACTAGGGGAGCTTTCTGGGTGGCATGGAATTTGAAGTGGGACTTAAGGGTGGCTCTGTTTACACTGCAGAGGGGAACTTGAGGCACCGGACTAGTGGAGCAAAGGGAGGGTAAGGAATGGGGAAGCTCAGTGTAAGCTTGGGGGTTCAGAGCAGACCAATCTGGCTGGCTGGCTTGGGGTTTGTAAAGGAGTGGTGGGCAGTGAGTCTGGAGGGGACATTTGGGGTGTGGTTTGGGGGCTTTGAGGAGCAGTCTGACTTTAACCTGAAGATGGGAGGTCGCCCTTGGAAGACTTGTGACCAGATTAAAGCAGTTACAGGATTAATGTGGTTGAACGGTACATAGGATTCTTTGGATGGGGAGAGACTGATGCTCTTTGGATACTTTTCCAGGAGTATGGTTTGTAAGTGGTAAGTCTGGGCTCGAAGGGAGAGTAGGAAGACAGCCTTGGATTTAGGAAGAGCTCAGTGGTCACAACTGCACGTGGTGGAGAGGGAAGGGACCCACATGAGTTCCTCTCTGAGCCTGCCTGATAAATGAAGGCCTGTTTTTTTTTGTTTTTTTTTGTTTTTTTAATTTTTAATGTTTATTTTTGAGAGAGAGAGACCGAGCACGAGCAGGGAGGGGCAGAGAGAGAGGGAGACACAGAATCTGAAGCAGGCTCCAGGCTCTGAGCTGTCAGCGCAGAGCCCGATGGGGCTTGAACTCACAAACTGTCAGATCATGACCTGAGCTGAAGTCAGACACCTAACCGACTGAGCCACCCAGGTGCCCCAAGAAGGCCTGGTTTTGACCAAACTGAGTTCTGTCTTAGACATGTGGGTCTGAGGCAGTAATGGGACAAGTCAGGTAGCTGTGACCAGCGACAGCCAGGGATGGTGGCCTTGGAGCTCAGACATGGGCTGGAGACGTGGAAGGCATCAGCATGGAGACAGCAGCTGAAATACGACGAGGGATTAGCACCAAAGGAAAGCTCAGAAATCAAGACAGCTGGGCCAGGAGAAACCAAGAAGCCAAAGGTACCATCAGAGAGGCAGGAAAAGTAGGAGCTGAGAGAGAGTCGCGCATTTGGTAAAAGTGGGTGGTGGACAACTTACGTACATTAATTGATCCTCCCCATTTGATGTGGTAGACAAGATACGTAGGGTAAAAGTGCACAGCCTTGATATTGATGCAGAGATTTGCAAGCATTTTCTTTTCCTTGCTGGATTGAAGCACTTTGTACTTTTCAAAGCACGGTAAATAGCAAGTTTTGTTTTCTCTCAAGTTCTATCCTCTGGCTCTTGTTCTGTTCTCTATTGTTCTACCCCATGGACGTTTTCCTTGAGGGTGGCCTACTGTGGGCTTGGTAATTTTCCCCTCAGCTCACAGAACCACCCAGCCCCAGTTGGGTTTTGGAGGGTCAGCAGCTGAGCTAGAGGACCTAAGTGACAGAGTGAGGGGGTGTCCTTTCTGGTTTTCTCCCATGTTGTTTGCTCCATGTATAATGGTGTTCAGGGCAGAGACAGAGGCCGATTGAGGAGAAAGTAAGAAGCCAGCCGACTACTTTGCCATTTGGAGCAATCTGGCATCAGGGCCGCCGGGGCTGCCCAGGTTCTGGGCTTGCTTGGGCAACTCTGCCTGTCTGAAATCTTTTTCTTTCAAGGGAATTAAATAGAAACTTTCAAATCCTCCTCAGGTTCTTTGGGGGTAGTAATTCCATGGGGCTTGTCATTTGTGTTTGAAGCTAGTGGTGAGGAGGGCGGAGTGAGGAGAAGCGAGGGGGTGGAGATGGGAAGCAGAGAAGGAATCAGAGAGAGAAATTTTATTGAGGGAGAGTTTGCTGGGTTTATGGGAGGGAATCTCTCCCCTCCTCCCCATTCGGATTTGAAAGGGCCGGTGAATCTTTGATTAGGTGCAGGTCAAAAGAATTTACACATTGTGACCTTAATAACTAGAGGTGATTGGCAGGCGGGCTGTGGGGAGGGGGCCGCGGGTCCCTTTCATCTCACTTAGCACAGAGGAGAGACAATGGGCCCGCCGATTTTCCTTGTTGTCCCTTGTTTGAAAAGGTCTGGTGTCTCTACTAGGTACCTGTGACACGGGGGTCTTGATTGGGGTCTCATAAAGGCCCCTGTCAGTATGTCCAAAGGCCAAGAGTACAAAAGCAAGCAGTGGGTGGGGGTCTCAGCTGACCACTGAAGAAGGGAGGGGAGGGCCTGGGAGGCAGTGGAGGGAGAAGCAACCCCCGAGGGGAGCCCTTATAGAAGGAGGGGAGGAGGGGGGCAGAGAAGGGCCATTTTTGTCCCTAACTCATCAAGCACATCTGCAGAATTGTCCAGGCTGCTGCCTCCCGGTTTCAAAAGAAAAAAATGATCGTTTGATAAACCGTCCCTGATTCACCACTTTCTCACAAGGGTGGGAGACCCAGCCCTGACCTCTGTATGATTTCACATCAGGACCAGGCTTTCTTTCCCCCACCCCCAAATTGCTAGAGAAACTTTGAAATGTATCCTGTGGCTTTCTCTCTCCCTTCTTCAAGCCCCCCACCCCCATTTCCCACCCTCTCCACCCCACTGGCCTCTGTTTTCTCCCTGGGCGCTCCGGAGTGTAGGCGAGTAATTAGTCCCCTCTTTCTGGGGCACAATGAAGCCAGGGTGTTTGGCGGGCCCCTTCCCACCGCTCACAGAGCCGGGGGCCTGGGGGGGAAGGACCAGGTGGCATGTGCAGTGTGTTCCAGGCCTGTACAATCGCTGGGGCACAGGGCCGGGGGCTCAGGGACTAGTGTGCTCCTGCTTCTCGAAGGAATGTGCAGAGGCGCATGCATTAATGGTCCCCACACAATGCTCGCTTTTTTTTTTTTTTTTTTTTTTCTAGGCAGAGGCATCTTCCCTGTGAAAAGGTTGCCGGGCTTCGGAGCCCAGGCGGGAGCTTTGGCCACCGTGATGGCGTTATTTCCCACCCTGCGCTTAGTGGCTTGGAGCTAACATGGGAGACCAACAGGCCGCGTCTCCCGAGAGCCCGATCTTTGTATCTGATGTGTGCTCCCCCTCTGCCCTGTCAGTTTTGTGTGTTCACGGAGTGTTGATTTTAATGCGGGCCTGTGTCGGGCCGAGAGGCCAGGCTGGGGGGGGGCCGCAGGTCTTTGTCTTGCAGGGGCTCTTCTTCTTGGAGGGTCTTCGGCCCTGGAGGCAAGTGGCAGATTTGAGAGGTAGGGTGAGATGCCAACTCTAGCTGGCAGAGGGTCCCCCCATCCATGCGTCTGTCACAGACCACCGTGGGGTGCCTAGAAAACAAGAGCACCTTGGGATGTTTGGGCACACGCTTGCCTGCCCCCCCCCCACCCCTTGAGGGGGGCAGTTAGTTCTACCGTGTAGGGCTGCCAGCTTGAAACGAGTTACACCCCCCTTGTGACTGAGTCTGGCAGAAGCACAGATTGTGAGCCTTGGGGAGTCAGGGCGGGGCCCTGTCTGCAGGGGTTTGGGGAGGTGGGGGCAGGCAGGGGGCATGCTGGGAGAGCACAAGTCTGCCGTGGACGACTACCTAGCGATTGATAAGGGTCAGGAGAGAACAGGACCAGCCAGAAAAGAGGCAAAGTGTCTGGGGGAACATCTGCAAATCTCAAATGTTCCTCTCCAGCACTGGAGGGAGGAGTCCCGAGAACCTTGGGACAGGATGGGAGGCATTTTCCCCAGTGAGGAGAACTGGGGCCCCTCATAGGTACAACCACTGGGGACTGTCTGACAGGATGTCTTCTGTCTTTATCATTCACCTCACTGCATCAGGGGTTGGGGGAAAGTGTCTTTACTCGTTCTGAGCTCCTGGTCTTGCTGAGAGGCAAGATGTGTACGCATGCCTCTGGGAGAGGAGGCTCTGGGAGCATCAGCCTTGATGTGGCCTGCTCTCCTTCTGGGGAAGGGGAATCGCAGGGGTACCTCTGAGTCGGGGAGCCAGTGACTGAGGACATGCGCCGCCCCCGACCATGGCCAGCCCATGGCCCTGGCATCTGATGTGGTGCTAGAGGCCTTCCACTGAGGAATTGGGGTTTTTAGAAAGGGACTGTGTCCTCACTTTCCATGCAGATCAGAAGGCAGAGATGTGGGCTGGCCCCTGAGATGAGGTGGCCCTGGGGAGGCCTCCCGCCCAGGTTCCCTGAGCACAGCGTCTCCTCTGTGCTGCTGTTGGCGCCCTTCAGACTGTCCCGGGGACTGGTGCCAGTGCCACTGCCAGACCTGACGAGGGGAAAGAAGCTGGAACTCCAAGGCCTTCGAGGGGCCTGAGTCCCAGAGGGGCCACCAGTAAGGGGCAGCTCCTACTTTGGGCCACCATGTGGCAGAGAACATTTCTTTTATGGAGAAATAGGCACTCCCGGCAATACCCACCCCTTCCTTTTTCCTTTTACTGTTCTTACCCTTTAACTTTTCTAAACGCTGTTTCTCCCCTCCCTTCTCTTCCATTTTGTGGACAGCTCCTAAAGAGCCTAAAAGAGACAGAGCTGACGTGAATGGGTGTGATAACGGAGGGAAGGGGTGTCAGGGATGGTCAGGCTGGGACTCCAAGGTTGTAGGAAATACCATCCCCTCTCCCTGCCTCCCCAGGCTTTCCTGCCAGTGCCTGGCCAGGAGGGTACAACAGATCATAACCTTTAAATGCAAACTCGATGGAGGAAAGAGGTAGAAACATGGAAACAAATTAGATCTATCTATAGGGGGTGTTCAGCTGGAGAAAATGAGCATTTCTTACTAACTGGAGTGCAGGGCATTTCATTATAAAGCTTCATTACAAGAGGGGGACGAGTGCAGTAGGCCTCTCTGGGGATCCCCAGGCGGCTTCTCTCCCTTTAAAAGTATAATTGGGTTGAGGTTGGGGGAAGAGGCAGGAATTGCTCTTGGTGACTTCGTGGAGTACCCAGGGATTTAAAGCCAAGTTTGGAGCAAGGTAGAAGGGAGAGGTAGATGGCAGGAGGGTGCTTAGAGGCCTCCCTCATTCTGTGACCATAAAGAAGAAGTGAAAAGGCCCTGGTGGAACTGAGAAATTTGGAATGATCAGAAAAATGTTGATTAGAAATCCTGGCTTCCTGGGAGACCTGATACTTGACTATTTTAACTTTTGAATTAGAAGTCCAGAACAGTGGAATTCTGATGCGGTGGTCTTACACCACTGTTTCCAGGATGCACAAGACTGTCCCCTTTGCTGCCAGGGAAGGGCTGGGGCAGGCTGGCCTTTCACTGGGCCTGGTGGAGTGCATGTGCTTCTGTCCAGGCAGAAGGCAGCTGGTTCTGTCCATGGGGGATTACCTGACTCCGTCAGGTGAGCTTGGCTTTGCAGTTCTGACACCATTTCCCTGCTGCTGCCCCTGCTGCCGCCCCTGCTGCCCCAGGGCTCCTGTCCAGAGGATGATCCATCCCAAGAGAACCCCGGTCTGGACTACTGGCTCAAAGAAGTGACTAGTCTAGGTTTTGCCTCGTCACTTAGATTATCTTGTGTTCAGTGTTCTCAGGGAAGCTGAGAGAAGATCCCATTTTGTCACGGGAGTTTTCTCCTTGGCTGGCATACCGAGAGCAGAAGTACAAAAATCTCATTTATCGTGACTGCATGAAAGGCCTGGAGGTTTCGCTTTCTCCCAAACCATCCTTTGCTTTTGCCACGAGTCTCTGCTCAGCTCGGCTTCCCTGAGATTCCTGGGACTTGAGTACATAACCTGTTTTCCTGGAACTGATAGACCTAATTCCTAATGGAGGCCCGATCCCTTCATTCAGAGGCTTCGGACCTCTCTGCCTTTCGGGTGAACCTGAGACTTTGGAGCTCACTGAGCACCTGTAGGAGGTGCTATTTCCCTCTCCCGCCCCCCCCCCTTTCTGCCCCTCCCACACAGGGAAAGGTATCCCTCTGTGCACTTTCCACTTCCCAAAAAGGAGAAGGGATGATTGGAGGAAGTGGTTGGCACCTTATCGCCATTAGCTGAGTGAGAGGTAGCCAGCACTGCTTTTTTATTGGCAGGCACAACTCTGTGCCCTTGCGTTCCCAGCTCTGTGTATGTCTGTCACCTGTCTCTGAGTCTGTGTGTCTGAAAGGGTGTGTCAGGATGGCAGGCAGATTCCTTGGTCTCTGGGTGTGTTTCCTGGCCACTCGAGAACAAGCTCTCCCAAAGTGATACCTGTGGGATCCTCTGCCTTTTGCTCTCATTGCTTTTTGTTGATGTCACTGCTTCTCCTGGGACCCCATCGCCTCAAAAAGGCACCTCGGCATAAGTGATTCTTAGGTCGATTCTTAAAGCCACTGGCTTCCTCTGTTTTCTTTCCCCTGGAGCTTGGAGGAGGGGCTGGGAGGGTCAGTGAGTTTCTGGCAGTCACCTTGTATCCTGAAGCTCCATCCTCCCTCTAGCTTATCTTTTGCCCAGGCTTCTTGAAGTTCTGTGAATTCTCCTCCTATTGGTGGCAGCGAGCAAGGAAATGCTTTCTGGAAGGAGCCGTGTGCTTCCCAAGCATGTCACAGCAGGTGGTTGTGGGCGCATAGGAGAACGCAGAACCTGCACAGAGAAGGCGGCGGGAGCTGTCCGGTTGGCAGAGGGCCGAGGCCTGGGCAGGTTGCAGCCGACCGGAGGCTTCTGAGCAGTTTATCATCAGGGTGGAAACTCCTTGGCTTTTCAATGGAGGGAGCGGAATGCTGGGGGGGGTTTTCTCTAGAGACCTTTGGAGGGTATTTCCAGTCAGCAGCTAACAGGGTTCGGTACTTGGCACAGGCACAGTGTAGCAATGAAAGCCTCAAGTGAGGGGGCCACCCAGCCAGTCATTTAGGAGCCCACACTACTGTCAACTGTGTCTGCAAACTTGTGATGCTGCCTTTCATTCTTCTAGAAGATTGGTATCCCATCCCAAGTGGCTTAGTGAGAAAGACCGGAAACTTCTAATCAAAGGAGCTTCTTGGTATCCTAATGTTTTTCCCAAAAGAAAAATCCATGCTTTTTATAGTTTGTGATTTCAAAAATGCATGACAAAAACACACCACCAGAAAATCCCTGTCTCAAAGCAAGCAGTAGGGGTGTGGCGTGAGTGGGTTGGGCTAAACCTGAGGAAGTAGGTGAGCTGTGAAGGCAGCTGCTTCGGGAGGGGCTCCCGGGGCCGGTGTCTCCTGAGAGGCGAGGTGAAAACCTCTCCTAGGCCAGACATGAGAATAGTCCTTCCCCTCACGCTCCAAGGTGGTTGGGCCAGGGAAGGTCTAGAGTCCGTGTTCGGAGGCCCAGTGGAAGGGAGCTAACAGAGGCCGAATGACCTGTCGGTGAGACTCCAATCCTAGAGATAACAAGGAAACGGGTTATGGTCACTGGCATCTCCTGCACACATTGTAGGGGCCTTGCCTAAGCCTGTGGCCAGGAGGGTGTGATTCTTGGGAACGAGTGGGTTCTGGCAGCCCCTGGTGTCAGGCCTCTGTTTGAAGGCCATGCATGTTTGTGACTGGCAGGACAGCATGGCTCTGTGTGGACCCAGGGGGTTTTGTGGTGGGACTGAGGCCATACTGTACCTCCTCCCTAAGCACCCCCAACCAAGAGGTAAAAAACGCCCCTCAAGGCCTCTTGGGACCCAACGCTAGATCCACTGGGACTCGAAGTCTCAGAAGAGGGATGACAATGCTAGGTGTGGTGGGATCGCTGTTGGCTGTTAATGATCTGAATCCTGGGTTTGAAATTAATTGGATTGCAGAAGCAACTTCCTTTTATTATTTTTTCAAACCAGCTAAATACCCCAAAACCAAAATTTAAAACCCCTGAACCTTTCATCCTTTTCCCTTTCCCTGTGGCTTTATTTGCTGGGTAGTGAAAAGTGCTTTCCCCAGCCTCCTTTGGGTTGCTATGCTGAACAAAGTGAGAAACCCGGGGAAGGAGGAAGCTGGTGCCAACAGGGCTGGCCGCTGCCTCCCCAGCTCTGCGTCCCCTGGCCTGCCCCAGCCGCCTCACCGTCTGGGCCGCAGCCCAGGCAAGCAAAGGCGCCTTGACCAACAACAAGCCCCAGCTTTGTTGCGCCTGTGGGGGAACTGCTTTCTGGAGCCCAGGGATCTCCTCTGAGAACCACCTGTGCCTCCCAGCCTCCTGCCTGGCCTGGGCCGTCTGGCACAGGGGCCCCCGCATTCCAGCCAGCAGGCTGATGGTAGAATGAGGGGCGGGAGAGGATGAAGGGGACTGTGGTCAGTTTGAGGGGGCACAAATTCCAGTCTGTCCCTTTAGGGCCCCTGGTTGGCTCAAGATCTCCTGTGGCCCTGGCCAGGTTAAATTTGTCCTGTCTGTCATCAGCACTGACAGCAACTTTCTGAAGTAGTCTACAGAATAGGGATAGGGAATCCACGGTCTCTCGTCTTACCTAGTTCTTGGTGCTTTGGGAGGGGAGTGACGGAGTTTCCCCTTACAGGCCATTTCTTGTTCAGGAATCCTTAGTGCACTCTCTTGCCCAGCCAGTGATGATAATGATGCCAGCTGAATGTGCTGGACACTTTATAGCTCATTGAACCTCCCAGACTGTTACTATCACCAGCGTCAGTTTACAAAGAAGGAAACGAGGCCCAAGAGAGCTTAATTAACATGCCCAAGTCAAATCTGGTAATTGAGGCAATCAGGGTTTGAGCCCTGGCATCAGATTCCAGAGTTCATACTTTTGTTTAAGAAAGTTTATTTGTCTTTGAGAGAGAGAGGGAATGTGAGTGGGTGAGGGGCAGAGAGAGACGGGGAGAGAGAATCCTAAGTAGGCTCCCCACTGTCCACAGAGCCTGACGAGGGGCTCGATCTCACGAACCATGAGATCATGACCTGAGCTAATATCAGGAGACTGACACTCAACCAACAGAGCCACCCAGGCTCTCCCAGAGCTCATAACTTTTAACTACTGTGCTACACTGTCTGCCTTCGCAGCCCGTGGGGATCTCACTCTCATTTGGAATTAGAACTTGTTGATGGTCTTGAATTGCTTCTAATTTTTTTTTGTAATGTTAATTGAAGACCTCACTCTCTGGCCGGACCTTAAGCTGCCTAAAGGCAGGCAGGCCCGTGTGAGTTGTTTTTCCTGAACACCCTGGCACCTGTAGCACAGGGCTGGCTTAGGTGCCTTCAGGTGCTTGTTGAAGGAACGAGGCTTCCTGTTGCTGCCTCCAGTTCAGGAATTGCCCAGGCGAGGCATTGTTTGATGAAAGGGCCGGCGAGTCCCAGAGCAAGAGCTCCCCTCTGTGGGGAGAGGGGGGCCCATGTAGGTGGGGCACAGGACGGGGGAACGCGCAGGAGAAGATGGCGAGACAGAATCGAGGCCAGATGTGGCTGGGGCCAAGCCAGCTGTTCTGAGCAACAAGGTCGCTTGTCCCCTGCTGTTGGTCTGGGCTGCTCCCAGAGGGAAGAGGCTCTTTGAGGAGTGGTGGGGTGTAATGGGAAGGTCTGCGTTCATGTCTCTGAACTCTGGGTGTTTGGACTAACCACCCTTTACTTTGTAGACTCTTCTGTAGAGAATCACTTTGAACCTCTGCTGCAGGGCCTGAGGGTGGGAATACTAGTTCCTACCAGCTCAGGCCAGTGGAGGAGCAGGGTGACCATAGCATGACACTGTAATCGCATTGGGGGCTAGATCTCGGTGTTTTATAAACACGCACAACATCTGACCCGACCATACCCTATAAGCCGTCCGCTAAACTGTCCCAACTGCCCCCAGCTGTGGCTGCCCCTGAATAGAGTTCACCTGGGCTCTCAGACTCCATTATGTATGGCGACGGTGGTCAATGCCGGCATGCTCTGCATTGGGAGTGCAGCCGGGAGGCAGGGCTGCACAGAAAGGTGTGTGCTGTGGGTGGTTCAGCCTCGTGCGTCTTCACCGGTCCCGGGTCCCACTGGGTTGCAGTATTAGTAGTGGAGTAGAGTCCTGGAGAGGATCTGCTTCCGGGGTGTGCAGGCAGGGCTCTGAAGGTCTGAGTCCAAGGCAGAACGTTTAGAGGCCATGGGGACAGGGCTCCCCCTATCCCCTACTTGTTCTTAAACAGAATAGCCCTCCCACCCGCTGCCCCATTTCCTGTTGTATAAATCTATCAGAGATGTTACTTCACACGTTTTCTGTTGCTTTTTTAAAAAAGGTAGCAAACCTTGTTCTGTTCCCTCCTTTTACAGACAAGAAATGTGAGGTCCCGGGAGGTTGCAGGCTTGCTGGAGGTGAGCCGGCCTGTGAGCAGCCAGGCTGGCACTGAACGCTGGCCTCCCGCGTCCCAGCTCCTGGACCTTCCCACGTGCCACAGCGATGCCTGCCTTGGTGCCTGCCCTGGCCTGTGTTCTGGGCATTCTCACCTGGCAACAGCCTCACCTCCTCATTGTCTCTCTCACCCAGGCACAGCTCATCTGTCAACCAGCCTTTCCGTTTCTGGTTCTCATTTTTTCACTCTTTCAAGAACCGCTTCTTTCTCTCCTGGCTCCGGATCAAGGCTCTCTGAAGGGCTGGTCATGAGAGGCCTGCAGGCCTTGCTGCTGCTGGCCGGGTGGTCATTTCCACTGCTGGAGCCCACATTTCTGGCCTTGGGACACCTCAGCGCTGACCCCAGATATAGCCCTGGGCTGCCTTCATTTTGTGCCTCTCTAGCCTCAAAGCCAGCCCCGAGCAGAGGGGCTGTGCTTCCTCTGCTTAGCTGGGTGGCAGGGGCTGCTGTGGCAGCACCAATAGACCGAAGTGTCTGAGGAGCCATGAGTCCCCCTGTCTTGGCCCCAGGAGAGTCTCTTTCCCTAAAGCTCCCCTACTCAGTGGTGTCCATGAAGGCCCAAACTGAAACGTGAGCTCCAGCCCCGGGCCCTTTGGAGACAGCCAGACAGACACAGCACTGTAGCCCTCCGGCCTCCCTCATTCCTGCCCAGCTCAGTCTACCACCCTTTCCCTGTTCTTTGCATCATAAACACAGGTCCTTGGTGCTAGGTAAAGGCCAACAGTATCGTCTTGCTTGCCTCCACCTCCTAGAAAGCTATCTGGGGCCACTGGCTCTGCCTGGAAGACTCAGATTGGGTGGGTGATGGTGTAGGTCCCTCATCCAGGCCCCAGTCCCAGCTGCCCCCACCAGCTCTGGTCTAGCTCACCATGGGGCCCGATTCAGAGGCCTCTTTTGTTTGACTTGCACAGAGCAGCCTGGCTCACCATTCCCACATGCCGAAGTTTCCCTACCATTCACTGGGAAGGCTGAAAAGCCCTCAGCTAATTGCGTTGGGCTGAAAATTACCACTTCCCTGTGTTCCCCTGCTGCTGAGGACATTTGTGTCACTGCTGTATTTAGGGGGAACAAAGGCCCCCTGTGGGGAGAGCCCAGGTACGAATGTGGGATGGGGGGAGTAATTGCAGTCTCTCCAGGTGAAAGCCCCTGTTAAACTTCAGTAAGTCAATTAGGCTTTGGGGTGGGGGGAGGGCAGAGACCCCCATGATAAACTGTTCCCACCAAGCAATTAAAGAAAATCATTTTAGCTTTGAGGAGAAAAACTGCTTATTAGAAATTTTGTGGGACCCCCCCTTCCCTATCCCTGCCCCCACCTTGGGATGAAACAACAAAACGCCTTCCTCAATAGAAGTGTCTCTCCTCCTCCTACTCATTGTGTGGCCTGAAAGCGCTTACCGTGGGAGGGCAGAGGGAGGAACACAGGCCAAAGGGGGGAGAAAAATGGCAGGGGCTTAACACCTGGGCTGGCTAAAAATCACAACTGCCCCACAAGACTGGGTAGAGACTCCTGCAGGCACAGTGCTTACCCAGGTTGTGTGGCGGGGTATAGTGTGTGGGACAGGAATGTGTCCATGGGCCTGCTCTCCTGTCCTCGTCAGGAGTGGAAACATCAAGCAGTGGCAGTGGGGGGGGATCTGTGTATGTGTGTGGCGCTGTGGGTGCCCCCTTACCAAAGGGAGCAAACACAGGCTGTGTGTGTGCATGTGTGTGCTTACGTGTCCCTTCTCAGCAAAGGGTGGCAAGGCTAAGACAACCCAGCTGGGCATGCACCTCTTCCCAAGGCTGTGACTGGGCCCATGTTCTCTCTCCTCCCAGGAGCCAAATACCAGCACCTGGGAGTTGAGCCATAGCATAGCTTTCCGCCTTGGACAGTAGGCGACTGAGGGCTGAATGGCTAGCAGCCATCTGCTGGCCCTGGGCTAGGGATGGGCCGGGGGGAGTGATGGATAGACATGCTAATCGCCGTGTTCTTCCCCATGTTGCTTGGGTGGGGGCCGGGGGAGGTGCGGAGACTCAGCAGGAAAGAAATCAGTGGCTTGGCACGTGCTTTCTTGGTATCTAACTTGGCTGATGTAGCTTATGGTGGAAGTCTCCAGTTGGCAACCTCCCCCACCCCCGATTTCTGATGAGAAACACAAGGTAGAAAGACCAGGTGATCTCATCTGGGGAAGATGGTGGGGAGGGCGGTAGACTTTTGAAGTTGATAATTTGGTGATTTACAGGTGCGGATACACGTGTGTAGCCACAGCTCACAGGTAGCAGAGGTACCACACGCTGCCCTGCCCCACATCTTGGTACTTCAAGGAGGGCCTGGTGGCGCTGATGGTGGGCATGGCATGGAGTCAGGTACTGCCCTGGCTTCGGCGCTTCCCTGTGGCTCATGATTATTATTATTGGAACATGATTCCAATGTTCCAAAGAGGTGAAATTAAACATCGTGGGGTTGACTTTTCCCAGAAAACAAATATGCCAAGTTATTTGCCTACCAAGGGGCCTTAGGAGGTAGAATTTGGTGCCTACAGGCTGGCAGTGGGGAGGTGAGGGCTGTTGACAAAGTCCTGAGCGGGAGCGTGGAGGTGAGGTTTTATGGAGAACAAGGGCTGGTTAGATTTTGGGGGTCTTGGGGAGGGTGTGGAAGAGCTTGGAGAGCAGAAGGAATGGGGGGCTGCTCACTGCGATGGGCTCCACATGGTGGCTGCCTGTAAGGAGATGCGTCTTCAGAGGAACATGAAGCTCAAATACACGTCCTGTTTCGCTTCAGATTTTTTTGTACGTGTGTATAGGTATGTACAAGCCCACACACAGGTGTCTATTTACATAATATATAGTGATGTGTTTGTAGAGTTTTTACATAACCGATGATCTCGTTTATTATTTTACGCTCCAGAATGTGGTTTTCCGTGATTGGGCCTTGGTTTCTTCATACCTAGTTTCCGATTTATGACTTTACATAGCTTTCTGACCTAGGTCCAGGTTCATTAAAGAGAGTGTGAGGTTTTTTGGGGACTGCTTGAAATATGCATGCCGTTGTTTTATTTCTGGTCTTAGCTTTTGAAGAAAAAGAAACTTTTGCCCCCTATGTGTGCGTTTCCCGCTTGGTTCCTCCACTGTTTTGTGTGTCACTCAAAGGGGTCCAGGAGTGGGATATTTGAGTTTGCTCATCTGGCTGGAGTTTTTTCCACTGGGTTTGGGGGCCGTTAGTTTTGAGTCGGGGTGGGTGGGGGAATGATAAAAGGAGCTGCAACAAAGGGGTTGCTTGGGGTTATAAAGTTTTACGTGTGTGTGTGTGTGTGTGTGTGTGTATTTTCAAATGTTTAATTCTGAAAACTCTCAAACACAAAGAGAAAATAGTAGAATTAACTTCCACGTCCTTATCTCCATCTTACCACTTGTTCTAGGTGCTTCTTTAATTCAGGTCAGATGGGTGCTGGGATCACATCTCTAAATGGCCACCCCTGAGGGAGCTGGCACTCCAGGGGTCCCAGGCGCTGTCCCATCAGAGGTGTCTTCTGGCTGAACTTGTGCTCTCCTTGGATAATCCAGTCCCTCAAGCACACCTTTATTATCTGTTTTGTCTTTTTGTTTGGTAGTAAGTTCTACATACAACATGGGGTTTGAACTCATGACCCGGAGGTCAAGAGCAGCAGGCTCTATTTGACTGAGCCAGCCAGGCACCCTTATTATGTGCTCTTGTCCGGCCTGCCTCCCTCCCCGTTGCTGGGAGGGGGAGAGTAGATTTTTTTCCCTGGCCCTCTCCTCGGACCTTGGGGGAAGAGAGCGCTTCAGCCCCTGTTGAAGTTGCTGGCCAGCCTGTGCTGCCCTGTTCCATCTGCTCTCCTCGTAGACACACCAGCCCTTGATTTCGCGGCTGAGGTGTCCTCAGCCAGGCCTCAAGGTGTCCAGTAGGTGCCTGGCAAAGCCTGTTGCGCATCTGTCAGTGAAGAGCATTCAAATGGGGGAGAAGCTGGCAGCTACGGAACAGAGGCTATGGCGGGGTCAGGACCGATTGGTTGTAAGCAACAGAAATCAAATCCACACTAACTTGAATAAAACTGGGAATGTTTGGTTCATGAAATCCAAGGGTAAGGCTGAACAGCCAAGCCCCAGGGGAGCACAGATACAGGGGGCTCAGGAGTAGCTAGACCCAGGGGCCACAGTGCTGCAAGAACTTTATCCTTTTGGGGTGCTTGGCTTTGTTTCTTCCCGGACTTCCACTCCTTTCTTCTCCCTAGCTTACCAGCTTATTCTGGAGGCTGCCAAGAGCCCCTGAATTTAACGACTCCTAGTTTAAGTTCATGGTGAGTGACTGGCTTCCAAAAATCCCAGCTCAGAGACTCCTTGGCCCAGCTTGGGTTAGTTGCCCGCCCCTTGATCCGTTAAGGGTGGCTGAGGAGGGAGAGTGTGTAAGAACATGGGAAGTCGCTCAGGAATCATACGTGTGGAAGGAGGTTGTAGGGCTGACAAACAATAGGTGTCTACTCTTTTCATAAAGGCCAAACTATGCTGTGACATCCAGCCCCGAAGTGTCTGTGTGAATGGTGTTAGTATGTGGGTAGTGACTGAGCTCACAGCCTTGGCTACCAGCTCTCAAAGTCAAAATATGGAGAGAACTGTCAAACTGGAGCCTCTTACCTTCTCTTCCTCACATTATTACTGGTCTTCTGATGAGCGATTCCTCCTTTTTAGCTGTTAATGGTGTCCTTACAAAAACCACTTTCCTAAAGTGACCTGCACAGGAGGAAGGACCCGGCTACAGACACATGAGGTTGGACACATGAACAGTGAGCGGCTCAGCCAATGGGGCAGAGAGAGTCTAGAGCCACGTCCTGGGATGGCATAGGCCTGACCTGGCCAAGCCTCCTCCAGACAGAAACAACTAGCAGGAGGCCCGAATGACCCTCAAGGAGTACAGTTTACCTCACGGAATAGAATGGAAGACAGACTCCTGCCTCTTCCCTCCTTAGTGCCATTGTCAAGAGGGCAGGAAATCTTGGGGAGGAGCAAAGTTCAGGTCAACATGCCTGGTGCTGCTAGCTAATCTGGGAACAGGGAGGTTCCTTGGAACTTCACTTTCCTGGAAAGCCCTGTAGTGGAAGTCTTGCAGGAAGGGACCTTGGTACCCTTACTTTTCTACTGTCTCTCGCTCTGATTATTCCACTTCCCCCCATAATGTAAGCCTCAGTCTGTATGGCAAAAGAGAGGACTCTGGGGCCCTCGTCTCCTGTCACGGGGAAGGAATGTACGAGTTACTGGTTGGCTTTGCACACCAAGGTCTGCTCCTGGCCCTCCTCTGTAAGGGAGCCCTTCTTTCTGGAGGGAGAGTCTCTGCCTGCTGTGCACACAGACACCTCGTCCTCTCCTTTCCTCTTGTCATGAGTCCTACTTCTGAAGCCTTGCTGTGCATAATTTATGATGCATAGCAGCCCCTACTGACCTGTCGATCTGCATGACACCCCCTTCCTTCTCTTCAACTCCACCCACCCCTGCCCGGTAGCCTTCAGGGTAATGGCGCAACATGCCACAGCAATCAGACAAGGTTGAGGAGTTTAGAGTTTCACCTCTCCTTCTCCTATCTTGTATTTATTTATTTATTTATTTATTTGAGTGGGGGAGGGGCAGAGAGAGAGGGAACGGAGGATCCAAAGCAGGCTCTGAGCTCAACACAGAGCCCGATGCAGGGCTTGAACCCATGAACTGCAAGATCATGACCCGAGCCGAAGTCAGACACTCAGCTGACTGAGCCACCCAAGTGCCCCACTCCTGTCTTGTTTTGATGAAAGGCAAGAGGTCCAGGGATGTGGTTGGTGGCAGTGAATCCACAGGTCGACATTAACACCCTCTGCCTCTCTGGTTTTAGTTTGCTGGATGTCACTGTGGGACTCTTTCATTGGTGGGTCATTAGGGCCTCTCTTACTTTAAGCCTTGCTAGAGTTATGAGGCCACTGGATGAGGAAAGGCCACGCGGTCCTGTGGTGGGTTGTGTGTATGGGCTCCCCTGTCCTTTGTTTCATCAGAACCTGAGAAGGTCTTAATTGTGCTTTGATGTTTGTCACATGAAAAAGACTGCCTCTCATTCGTGCTTGTGGAACATTGAGAATAAAAATAAGACCCACGTCAATTTCTTAGGGACTCCATTGCTGGGCCTAAATATGACAGTGGGTTGGGGATAGAAGGTCTTAGGATCATAGGTCACATAGGTTTCTCTTTGACCTGACCTTCTCTTCTCTGTTGGTGTTATAAACACTTAATGCTCCTGCCAATATCTGGATCAGCTCTGAGTTTCAAGGGCCTTCTATGGCTTGTTAATGTGGGCATGTTTAGAAAGAATCACATTTTAAAATAAACGTGTTTGAGTTCATGTCTTGCGTATCTGTGCAGTCTCTGGGCAAGCTCTGCTCTCCTGTCTGTGGAGCCCCTGTTCATCCTAATGGTTCTCATCGTCCTCCCACCTCATGCCCCTCTTCAAATGCCAGCCACTCACGTTCCTCAGCAAACCCGAACAAACACCAGATCTGGTCCGGCCTCAGTCTCCCCCATGATCACCAGACCATGTGGGCCACCCATGTCCAGAAGAAGGCATTAGCAGCCTGGTAGCCCAGGCCTTGGGCCTAACCACTACCTTGATGCCAAAATGGGCCGCCTAAAAGGAAAAAGTGATTTGTTTTGAAATTGGACATCTATTGTGTGCTTTAGGCTTAGCTGGTCATAGCAGCAACAGTTATTTGAGTACCCACTCCATGCAGGACACTGCTGGGGGGTCAGCCATGGCCTTGGCCTCTGATGGGCCCCCAGTGGAGTGCAGAAGCTTGTCATTGACTTCTTTATAGAGAGAGTGGTCAGGATGCAGGAGTTTAGAGGAAAGGTTCTATAAGAGCAGGGGTGAAATTATGAAATTCTCATAGGCAAACTGTTCCCAGGCCTTAACTGCTCAGAAGGCCTCCAGGTGAAAGGTCTGGGTCAGAGGGTGCCAGCCAGGTCCAGGATGGGGCCAAGAGACACTGACTGCAGTTTGTGGCAAATGCGGAGTGGCTCAGAATTCAGTGTGCCACCGATAGACCTCCCATCTTCCAGGCAACTTGAAAATGAATATTCTTACTACCATCTTCCTTTTAATTTCTCATTTTCTCTTTTGTTTTGTTTTTACATAAGTAATAGAGAAATATGTTCCGGTTGTAAAAAGTTCAAACACTAAAATACATAAAACATAAAATAAAAAGTCCCCTTCGGTTTCCAGCAGCCCATCCCCCGCCCCACTCCTTTTTATAGGAAGTCTGGTATGTGTCACTCCGCATCTTTTATTTGAAGCAAATAGATCATATAATTTAATGGTATATGTATGTATGTGTGTATGGACACACGCACACGCACATAGAGTTTTACTTTGTTTTGGGCTCATCATGCATTTGTTCTACAGCTTGAATTCTTCCTCTGTCCATGTGGTTCACCGGGCCTTTGCTGGGAGAACACACAACTTGAGCACATTCTCACGGCTGCATCCTAGTTCACACTAATATGCGTGCCCCATAGCACAACCTGCTATTGATGGACGCTTGGGTGGTTCCTAGTGGTTTGTTATTATAAACAATGCCTGAGACAACACCTGTGTACTTGCCTGTTTGTGCACATGGTTAGGGATTTTTCTAGGAAAGATCTTCAGAAAGACTTGCTGGATTGAGGGGTAAGTGCATTTAAAAGTTCTTAGATGCCGTCAAATTGCCCTCCAGTTAGGACAGTGTTGGTATATAGATACCCACGAACAACGGGTACAAGTACCTATTTCCTCTTAGACTTGTCTGTAGTAGGTAAGAAGAGGTTTTTGTTGTTGTTGTTGTTGTTTTTATTTTTTTATTTTATTTTATTTTTTTTTAAATTTTTTTTTTCAACGTTTTTTTTTTTTTTT